>NC_140491.1:91724002-91886502 GCF_964271855.1 Acomys minous | reverse complement strand
GGGGAGGGGAGTAAGGGGAAAATGGGAGGGAGGGAGGAATGGGAGGATACAAGGGATGGGATAACCATTGAGATGTAATATGAATAAATTAACAAAATATACTAAAAAAGAGACTATCATCGGGAGTTATTTCACTGATTTATTTTAATCAGCCAGTAATATTTGGTTCTACCCTAAATCTCTGGGCTATCCAGTCTCTGGTTGCTGGGTTTCCATGCAATGGCAGGCATGGGCTCCCTCTTGTGACATGAGCTTCTAGTTAAACCAGACAATGGTTGGCCACACTCCCACAAGTTCTGTGCCACCACTGACCCAATACATATTGTAAGCATGACAGATTTTAGATTGAGGGTTTTCTAGATTTCTAGGTCCATGTCCAGGTTTCTCTTTCAGTAGCCTGGGGGGTACCTTCCTCTACTGAAGAAACTAGAACTTAAGAGTGAAGAATCCATAGAGGCAACAGCTACAACTCTACATTCAATGAGCCATGTGGATTTCGTCCTTGACAATAGAACCCCACTGTTAGTTTTGGGGAATGACTCTCTGTCCTAGCATTGGCCTGGGTTGTTTAGGAAACCCTAGAGGACCCCTTTGGCCAACTGCTCAACAGAATGCAACTCAATTCCACCACAGGAAGCCTTGTACGGCTACGAAAGATGTCAGTTCAGACTCTATATCCTCCATTCCTAGCACTCCTCACTAGGGTCACCCTCACAGGTTCCAGGAAGTTTCCACTGTACTAGATTTCCACACCGTTCCCCAAATTTCACCCAATTTAAGCCTTATCTCCCTTACTCTCTTCCTCCACTCCCCACACTTAACCATTCCCATCCCTACCCTAGACTAGTCACCAAATCTATTCTAATTCCCCACCCCAGGGAGATCCATGTGACCCCCTAGAGGCCTCCTCTTTACCTAACCTCTCTGGGTCTGTGGATTATAGTTTGATTATGAGTCACTTAATAGCAGTTAATATCCACTTGTTAGTGCATATATATTATATTTATCTTTCTGGGTCCAGATTTCCTCACTCAGGATGATTTTTTTTTCTAGATTTTTTGCATCTATTTGCCTACAAATTTAATGATGTCATTTTTTTTAACAGCTGGGAAATACTCTGTTGTGTAAATGTACCACATTTTCTTCATCTATTCTTCAGTTAAGGGACATCCAAGTTATCGAGATTTTTACAGTGTTGATAATGTCAGTGAATGTGTGGATACGTCCATGAAATGAATATAATAAAGACTAAAATTTTAGCACCAAATTTACAAACATGATGAAGTTGTCCACCTATATTAGTAAGCATGGAATTCTCACTGGAGTCTAGGAAAGTAAATGGAAATAGTAATTGTGATGATTTAATTTATAGCTGGCAAATGAATGTCAAGTAACAGGAAATATATATATATATGAGACATATATACAGGAAATATATATGTTATATATTGCTTATAAAATTGAACAATCAGATTTCTAATATAACCATTTTTGGTTTCCTTCATGAATCATAGTCTACACTGCCATAACACATCAGATAAAATTCAGAAACTAGAGCTATAAAGATAATTCTGTAGATAAAAGCACTTGCTGCATGAACTTAGCAACCAAAGTTTAGATCCAAAAACCGTGAAAAAAGAGAAATGAGGCAGGGCTCAACTGTAATCACAGCACTTCTCCAGCAGAATAGAAAATAAAGAGAAGTGAACATCCACAAAGCGTTAGCCTTCTTCTGTTAGCCTGTAGTGAGCCAAAGCTCAATGACAAAGGGGCCTCTGTTATCCTCACTGACATTCCATGCTCCTCGCTCTTCTCATTGGAAATATAGTCTGGGAAAGTCGTCTTCCTGGAATAGGTATAGGTTTTCTCAGAAGCCTCACTTAATCACAATTCAGGGTGTTAATGTTAGATGCACCAGATGCATGCATGTGTATAAAGGCTTAAATGCCCACAAAATTCAGTTATTGACTCAAGGCAAGGGCAATTGTGCCATGTTCAGGCTATTGATGGTGGCTTTGTGTGAGGCAGCTTGAGCCCAGCAAGAGACTTTTTGTTGGACTAACAAGAGCCCTATCTTATCTCCAATACAGCTTGGTATCTCTCACATTGCTGCAAACCTTCTGGTTTGTCTTCCAAAGTGTTCTCAACCTCACCACTGTAAGCCTAACATTCACTTCAACAATAGCATTTGCTTTAATCGTAGAAAGATTGAGCTAACAATACTTACATAACTGTGAGTCATAACAAAAACCAATAATATTTGAAGTACTACAGTAAATTCAAATATGAGACCAAAATGTCATGAACTCAATAACTCAAAAGACATATTATCCAAATAAGCACGAGAAATGTAATCAGTAGAAAGTGTTGTGAGCATTATCCATGGAAGATAGTAAAGTAAAAATAATAAGGAAATATACAAATTGAACTGAAAACATATACCAGAGAAGTAATAGTAAACATCAAAAATACAGGGGAAAAAGAAAGTATTGGAAGAGAGTGACCAAAGGAAAAGAGAACAAGCAACGTGTGAGTCATCTGTAGGAGAAACAGAGTGGACTATGGATCCTGAAAATGCATGGAGACAGTCAGGAGACACCTGTGTCCACCCATCCAACTCTGAAACTCATGTTCTCATCCTCAAAAAAGTGCCCGCCGCGCTCTAGACCCCAGGGTGAAGAATCCAGTCTTTCTTCTTCATGGGCTCCCCCCGCCCCGCGCCTCAACTCTACACCAAATATTTCTAAAGCTAGTTGAACTTTGGCTGACCTGTCTTTCTGTAAAAATTTGACCCTTCCTCCTATATCAGCTCTTGGCAACACACTCAGAACTAAGATTTGAGTTTAACCCTGCTACAATTGATTTTCTATACAGCATGAAGCAGAGGTGAGTCTAGAAAGAGAAGGAAGAAATTCTTGAAAAATTACTTGGGAGTACACAGCATTATCTGTCCTAGGCCCTGTTATTTGCCTAGGTCATATACACGTGTTCCTTCTTTTTTTTCCCAAGTAATGTTTCCAGAGATAAAAATTCAAACTCAACTCCAAGTCCCCAGGTTCCCTAGACCACTTCATACTGCCACCTGCACAAGGGTGCTTCTCTTCCATTTAACCCAAGAAAGTAGAAAAGTGGCTAAGTTTTAATCAGTTCTTGTTGGTCTGATGTATTTTGATGTCAATTAATAAAAGGCCATCACATCTGGGCAGGGCAAATAAGATAGGTGAGGCTAAGGTTCCCAGGCATGAGGAGGCAGAGAATCTTGGGAAGAAGAGAGACCCGGAGGAGAAGAGATAAAGAAGGAAGCCTGCCCCACGGGTTAGTTGGAGGAGAAGCACATGGCCAGCATAGATGGACACTTGGCACATTTGATGATAATTTCCAAGTATATGGGATTGTGGATGGGAGGTAGCTTGATACAAATTATTAGAACTACACCCCATGGGATTGTGACAGGTATCCCAAACCTGCCACACTCTGGGAAGTAGTTTAGAGGATTAATATCTGCCCTCCCCCAGGTTAACTAAGGGTGTTTTAAAGTATAACAAGTGCCTATGTTTTGATTAATTGCTAGCTGGTTATACTGCCAGAATAATAATTATAGGCCTGATAATAAACATTTTTGGCCATACTGGTAATTTAACAACAAGTTTTGTTTCTTCAAACAGCTTTGTGACTGTTTTGAAAGCAAGTCACAAAGTTCCTCATGGTTAGGACAAATCTCTTTTGTGCCATTGATGTTTCTTCATTCAGAAGCTCAGGATGGAAATGAATCACCTCAGCTGATTGTAGTCTGTGGAGAATCTGCAAATTTTGTGTGATGTAGCCCTTCTCAGTTTACAATCCAACCAGTAAAATGACCTTTTATTCATTGTCATATTGATTTATACAATAATCAACTATTAAAAGGAAAAGAAGTAGAATAGGCTTTGCATAATTAAAAATCAGGCCACCAAATGGATTATAAATAGAATTGGTACAATTTGAAATAATCATGAATAAAGATTGGAAGACAAACAAATTTTCAAACATCTTTGACTAGAAAATAATCTATTTTAATTAGAAATACTCAATTTTTATTGATATTATTTTTTAAAATGTGAGATTATCATTAAAAGAAATCAATATCCAGATATAAAATGTTTACTATCAGTAGTGGTTATTTTGAATTCATTTTTCTTTACTTCATGGAGAAATCACTGTTTGTAGGCTCAGAAGACAAACTATATTTAAGTCCATATGCTCATATCCAAATTAATTAGGTTGAATGAGTTCCTTTGTGTAACCTCTCCATTAAACTAGTTTTGAAGATTAATTAAGGAATGTTACCACAAGTCTGCTCCTTCCTGTGTGTGCTGGTGAAGCTGAACACACTGAAACATCACAGCTCAGAAAACAAAGTTTCAGTTTTGGATATAAATATAAACTTGTATTACTTCAAAGAAGTCAATTTCTCAAGGTGAGTATTGAGTAACAAAGGTTCCCTGAGTACTGCCATGTTATTCCACTCTCTACTGATTCCCACCTCTGTACCCGGGCAATGGGCAATGCTTCTCTTTCATTGTCATACTTCCTGCAGCTAATCATAACACAGACCTGAAAGGGGACACACAAGTAACATTATACGGATTGAACAGGTTATACTTAGAAATACATACATGTGTGTATGCTTGTGTGTATGTGTGTGTACTTGTTTACATATACATCAGTACACACATATGCATATACTAACAGTGAAAACAGAGGCCATACATTTGAAAGAGAACAAGGAGGCGTATGGAAGGATTGTGACAGAGAAAAGGGAAGGCAGTAATGATGTAATTGCATACTCAAAGATCAGTGCCGTACACAGAGAAGCTTCTTCCCAGAGCAGATGGGAATAGACTCAGAGACCCACAACCAGACATTATGCAGAGAGAAAGACATTGAAATACTCAGACTTAATGACTCTGTCAAATTTGTCAAATTCCTCCTCTCAGGGCTCAGGACTCCCCATGAAATAGAAGGTGGAAAGATTGTGTTATAATCTTAAAAATAAAAGAAATGAATTTTAAGAAGTAACTGGTGAGAACTTGTGATGAAACTTTACTTGTTTAAGGATGTGTGACGTGTTAGCTGATGTTTTGCTATCCCTGGCACAGCTGAGACTCACTAATGGTTTCTCTTCCCCATCACCCTTTCTATGAGAATTTGCCCAGGATGTATTCCTTTCCAATTGCCAATTTGAACCTTTTAATTGTAATAGTTTGGGAGTCATTTGTAGCCAGCTTGTCACTAGAATTAGTATTTGACAGTAGAATTTGAAGTCAGATAATCACAGTCATGTCTCCTTCAAACTTAGAAGAAACATGAAGACTTTGAATGATGAGAAACAAATAATAGAATAAGATCAGAAAGTTCTTTAAGGCCCAAGGATGTTTTCTCAGTATGAGAAGTTTGTTATTCTTACTTCTTCTGAAGAGTTTTTTCACTCTGGACTTTTGTGACCTTTTAGTTTCATTTCTTCTCCTCCAAATTGTCTACCCTGGCCTTTCCCTCAAACTCATTTACATTATCATGTCTTTTACAGTAAAAATATTTAGCATCAAGAGAAAAATCTATTCACCAAAGATAATTGAAAATCTCTTGGTACTTCCCTTCTCGTTACCCTTGAGTCTTTCCTCTCTGTAGCTGTGAGTCTGGAAGGTGAGTTTCAGCAAAGCACACCTTCTCCAGTTAGAGTCTCTTCTTAAGCAATGGCCCTCCACTACCATGGACTACAATAGAAGTCATGTTACTGGCCAAAGTCTTCCACTCCACTATTACATCAGTATCCATGAAGGAGGTGGGCATATTATTAGCACATACAGGAAATATGAGAGAGTGGGTAACAACTATCCAAATCTGCATCGTGTTGCCACAGTCACAATTGTCCAATGGGTCCAGAGAAGTGTGCACATTTCAGATCTTACTAACTCATATTTTAGTTCAGTTCATCTGTATGCCTGATAATGTAGATATTCATGTTTTAAAGAATATACAAGTTCAACTTTAAAGTGAATTTTGGGATTTGTACACTGTCTGTTAAAATATGATTATTGATATGTAATATATATATACATATATAATTATTAAAATGTGAAATAAATTATAAATTAAAAATAATTTGACGGTTTTGGAATTGACTAATGTGTTTACCTTAAAAACATAAAGACCTTTAAATATCTCACTGTTTCTTACCATATTTAGTGACAGATAAATTCTTGGTAGAAAACAAATACACTGCAACAACATAATATATAGACATACAAGTACCATCCTCATTGTTAGATGGATAAACAAAGGGCTGGATGAGTCTATAACTCCTATATAGTTTCTGTATAGTCCTCTAAGACTGCCAACTTCAGTCTGAGAGGTTTCAGCTCACAGTGAACAGTGTTTTTTCTTTTTAACCTGTTGTTATATGTCTCTGAGATTCTGAGATCTAGAGACTTTCTCCAATGCAAAAGGAGTAGGAAAAGGAGGGAAGACCATAAGTTGCATCTGGAGACACATGTTGGAAGTTAGTGAAAGTTAAGTTAATTCTGTGAATCAGTTTTCCAGCCACAGGGGTGAGTGAGCAGAGGCCCAGCCTGAGGAGGTAAACTGGCTCAGATGCTAAAATGATAAGCCTGGCTATATATGTGGACAGCAAGTATAGAATAGCACAGATGGCTGTTTGTCAGTTACGGTTTTTAACATTGGACATATGTCTGATACAAAAGAACATTTACCTGATAATATAAGTGAAGGATTCGAGAATAAATATGTCTACGTTATTGTATTTGGCCATTCACCAGAAGGCAAATCATAATTAAAAACTTTTCATTTCACAGAAAAGTATATGAGCATGTCAAGACAAATGAAAGGAATCAATAAATGTATTAAAAAATAATTTGTCATGATTTTACTGTGAGAATAGCATAGAGACAAAGCAAGGGGGAACATTAAGAGAGTCATATATAATGTTTTTTGACCTAAAATGTACTTAGATATAATTTGAATAAGTCAAATAAAGAAAAGTTTCTTTGGGGGCCACTGTAGTCCCACCTGTTTGAGAGGAATCAGAAGAATCACTTTGGCTTGGAACTACACACCAAACTGTGCAACAAAGGGAGATCCGTCTGTGTCAAAATAAAAGAAATGCTATGAAGAGGTGAGATCTTTCAGGAGGTGGTTGTACACTGCATTCAAAGTACGTTTCTAGTCTCAATTGTCTTTTAAAACACAAACTAAATGTAAGATAAAGAAAGCAAGAAATTTAAACTTTTTTGTCTTATTTAACTAGTTAATAAAATTATTTATAACATATTGCCATGACACCTTTTGTTCTATAATATGCATATTTCCTTCAAAAACATATTTTATGAACTATACTCTCGATCAGTTAATTTATATAATTTTGAGAACAGTAGCAAAGCCTTCGTGAATTATTAAAAATTGTCAATAATTTCCTTATGACTATAAAAGGCTAGATAAGGTCCATCTAAATTTACCAGTTTTTAACATATACATTAAGACAGGAAAAAAAACCCACAAATAGATATTTTGCTCAAAGTTAATATTTTGTACTTTTTAGAAGGCCAAAGGGATGAAAAAGATTCATACTTTGAATTTGATTCACTTTGCACATTCATCAATAAGGATTTCGTTAACCTAAAAGTAAATGTTTTAAAGAGAAAAGAATTAGAATGAGTCAGGAAGAAAATACGAGAAACTAAGACTAGCCAATGTGTACATCCCGAAAATCATGTTTACAAGAAGGAAAGATACATCAAGAACTACTTCCAATGGGCACCATCTGTTACCAGGCACAGATACTGAAAGGTATGCAGTGACGCTGTGCTTGGGAATGAACAGAGATAACGGAGGGACTCAGAACCAGGATGTAAAAAGACGTTTGCAAGGCAAGGCCTATAAAGAGTGGTTAGAGGAATGAGGCATGTTTGAACACATGAGTATACTAAAGGGAAACACATTTATTTAGAAAGGCAGAGTTGACAGAAGGATGAAAGGACTTGGCTTCATTCTTGGCTAACGGAGAGGGGGAAAGGCAGTTTAAAAGAAGAATACTGTGCAAAATTAAAAAATAAAATAAGTATTCGATACAGGGGGAGGTAATCCCCCTCAGGAACAGTCATAGGGGAGGGGAATAAGGGGAAAATGGGAGGGAGAGAAGAATGGGAGGATACAAGGGATGGGATAACCATTGAGATGTAACAAGAATAAATTAATAAAGGAGAAAAAAATAAAAATAAACATGTAAAAAAAAGTTTAAAAAAATAAATAAATAAAATAAAATCTCAGAACAGTAGCTGTGAATCACAAGAGCAGATAGACAACTGATAGCTGTAGTAGTGCATGGCTTCATCAGAGTCAAAGCTGATGGAAGCTGCTACAGGAAGCCTCATAAATAATTCAGCTAGCCCTCCCTGCCTTATGACAATGGAGTTATCAGGCACACACCACAATCTTTCAAATTTGAAATCCATCTTGCACTCCTACTTACTGAGAATCACCTGTTTATCCTTATATAGTTCATATTTAGGAAATATTTGTATATTCCATTTTAAATAGAATGAAGCACAAAAGGAAGAATAAAAAATCTGGACTGCACAGAAACCAGGGTCTGCTTGCAGAAGCATGATGCAAAGTAAATTGGTTTTTACCAATCTTAGAGGTGTATTTTTCTTTCAGTATATGTATTAATTCAATATCAAGAACTGGACCAGTTAGTCTAAAACTCAGTTAGAAGAATAACATTGAAATATATCTTCCTTTTCTCCAAAATCTCTAATTTTGGATACTCATATCTTACCTAACCACTAACCATCTCTCAAGTAATGGGTATTGGTTGTGGAAAAACAAATGAAGCCATTTCGTTTTTTTCAGAGAAAATAATATGCAACCATAGGAAATACCTCCTTCCCATTACTAGAACCAACCTTACAGATGGAAAGAATGGATGTAGCCTTAGGAAACTTTCAAATTACAAGTAATGTGTAAAAGGCAGAAAAATTTTCGAATACTTTATATTTCACTTTTTCACAGCTCACTATCTGTCAGAAAGCTAACATGAACGATCTTCTTGCCTTGATTAAGAACAGTTTTCTCTTTGAAGAGAGGAAATTAATAATGTAAATAAGATCACCAAAGTATCCTTGGAAGTACTCAGTAGAACAAACTTTCTGAGCACCCTCAAGTACTTTAGGAAAATCCATTTCCACAAAATTGATGTGCTAATTGCAAACCATTAAGACCAGTCAAGGATGTATACTGGATAACAGTTTGTTACTGTGAGTTAATTTACCTACTTGAAATAAGAGAACCCCATTCCTTTCCAAAATAACAGATGTTGAAGTAGTTTCCTCTTAATTGACACTAAGCTTCTTCCAATTAGTGTAGATTAATGAAAATTAACAAGAGTTAATAGTTCAGAGCTAGAGGATTGTGACATCTTCTGCAAACTACTTTTGATTATAGAAAGCCTAGGGTTCCAGATGAATTACTGTGTCTCAGTTCAGAGTGCCTCCTACAAACACAATAAAACATCTCACATGGCAAATTTAGGGATAATCCCAAGGGAAAGAGTGCAGAAAGGTGGGAATTTGTATGTATAAAATTTGACTGTGACCTTCTGTGCAGTTGAGATAGGTCAGTGCCTAGGGCCAAGATGGACAACCAAAATGTGACTCCCAGAACCCACAAGTGTGGAAGAAGGGAGCTGACTCTGACCAGACTCAAAACCAGTGACTGCACATCACAATGAACTTCTTCACGGTTACAGTAGCCATTGAAACCAATTGTGTCCACATTGAAAGGACATCTGAGAGAGATTTACAGACACATCGCCCTAACTCCTACCAGTCCATTATAAAAATACCTGCCACATTGACGGTTGTGGACTTACTCTGCGGCATGTTTATGCACAAAAACCAGTAATTTCTCTGTAGAACTTAAGGATGTCTTCATGTCGCCTGTTACTTGGGTACAGGTGTCAAAAAATGACTTAACACAACCTTAAAAGTCCCTTTACATAGGAGTTTTTCACTTCACTGCAGTAGAAGAAAAAACAAAAAACAAAATCAAACGACAAAACCAGGTAAAAGGCCCTTTACCCACCCACAGATTAAAATCATTAATTCAAAAATTTCCATCTTATTTCTTCAGCTGAGGGTTCTCTCTTCCTTCCTTTCTTCCTTCCAACCAACCTTCCTTCCTTCCTTCCTCACTCCCTCCTCTTTCTGGATTTCTGCTTTATTTTATTTTGGTGACTGGTATCAGGAACAATGCTCTCTCACTAGCAATACCGCAGGTTGCCTCTCTGCACAACATTCTTTTATTTTCCAGGATTTCCCTCTCTCTCGGTGCTAAAAATATTCCAATCACACAGGAAGCTTTAAAATCATGTATTGCAGCTCATCACAAATTTAGTTTAAATTTATTTGACATTTACCTATTTGCACTTCAGACAAATCGCACAATGTTGCAACCATGCCTTTAAGTGATCCTCCTCATATTGTTCTCTCTAAATAGTTTATTTATTTGAAAACAATATAAGCACATTAATATTTATTTAGAGGTTTTGTTGGGTTTTTTTTAGCAATCACTTTCTCTTTTATATAATGAGATATTACCATAGGCTAATTCCGTGAATGAAGCAGTTCACATACAAATTTTCGTATTATCTGATAGGTTTTCATATGTAAATAATATGCATCTGTTTATCTCTGGTGAATGGTGTCAAATATTCTCAATGCAAAATGGACCTTAAGTAGCATTATCTTCCTAATGACTTTCCCCTCTTCAAGAAAAATTGGCTATTTGTGCCAAAAATTTAGAAATTGTCACTGGGAGAGAGCTTATTTTGTTTTTATTGACGGCATCATAGTAAAAAGAAAAAAGGCGAGTTCCTATAATATGGCCGTTGTACAAAGGTTCTGGGCTTAGTGTTTAAGATTTTGATGGCTCAGCTACCAACACTTCGAAACAGAGATGCTACGTTCCAATGGAAACAAAATTCCACTACATTTAAAGAGATTTTTATTAGATGTCAGGCACTTAAATCACGTTTACAAACATGGGAAGACAAATGCTCACACACACATCTGAAATCGTCCCACTCCACTCTCAAGTCTTCTTTGAATTCACCATGTGGGTGAAATCAAAGCACAGAACAAACACTTTTGATATGGCTTTGAAGATGATAACAGCTTCTAACAGAGAAAAAGGCAGCTTTGGGTTTGCAGGGAAACGATGATTGACATGACTCCCAGTCCAAGAAAAGTTTGCCTCTTAACGAGTGCTTGGAGAGAGGCTCACCCTTTCGTTGCTTTATTTTTTTGTAGGCAGCTGTCTCCCTAGAAAAGATGTCAGCCATCTAGGGCCGAGCTCAGCAGCAGCCACGGATTCTCTTAAGGGGCAAACATCTTTTGATCCAGTTGAACATATGCAGCATGCAGATGTGTGTAGCAGAGTGTGAGGTGAGCCAAAGACTGGGACTCGTCCCCCATGGACCACAGCACTGCTTCCCTATCTGTAGCCCAAACATATTCTCCATCTAGCTACTGAATATTCTAGTAGATGTAAAATGGTGATGTCTCTGAAGCAAAACTTTCGGCCATGCTTTTTAAAACTTTTTGGTAAAATAATCATTACCTAGCACCCTTGTTAAGTGTCTTCCTCTAAAAGAATATAATCATTCAAATTTCTTTTCCTTTTTAAACCCAGTTTCAGAGTTTTGAAGTTTTTCCACTTTTTTTTTTTTACTTGTTTTATTTTTGTAATAGTTTTGAGACACTGAGACCATTCATCTTAGGTAGTTATGTGGTTTAAATCCAGATTTGTATCTTAGGAGGAAGGATCAGATACAATCAAAATCTTTTTAGGCTAATGTAAAACAAATGACCACAGGGGACCCCAAGGTTATTGCACAACATTGTAGCAGAGGGAGCAAGTGCGACTATTCCAACTTAATATCCTTGTTTTAGACAGAAGCTGTGCTCGTGATCTCTCCTTCCATTTTCTTCTTCTGACACTCACTGGGCACATGTCTCAGTCAGCCCATTCCTGCCATGAGAATGAAGTCACAGTATGAGTTTCTGGCCAGTGTAATTTTAGTGAAAGTACTATATGCTTCCTCCAAGCTTGAAACAAAATTCCTCAGCAGTGTTCTCAGTCTTATAAATCATGGATAGAAGGCAATGTCTAACCAGCTAAACAACTCCTTTTAATTAGCCATTCTTGGTATGCACTTCTGTCTGGTCCGTTACAAATATTTCTAGCTGCACTTTGGGTACATTGGTATGTTGAGAGCTGTAACAGAGACTCTTAGATAAATGGCATAAAATATTTATTATCTGCCTATTTATATATATAAAAAAAACAGAGTCCTGGTTTGTTTCTTTTGAGCTGAAAGGCTGAAAGACTCACTATTGTGATCACCGGGAAGAAGACAGGTAATGGTCTAATTACAGATACAACAGGGATTCTTGGCTTGGTAATAATTCCTGGGGTATGAATGCACATGTGAGTAACTAAAGTCCATGAAGAAAATTAATGTAAAGTATGTAGAGACATAGTTGGGGGAATAGTCAGTGTTTTCATATATGTAGACAGGGAAACCTACATTATCAACACACACATATGTTGACACACATATGTAATGTAATATACATAGTATACATATGATAATTTTACAATGTTTTTTTTAGTGTTTAAAACAATCTGCCGTTCTTACAGGTAATTTCCATTGTCCTCAGTGCGTAAGCATAATCTTTCACTCCTTGTTTGAGAGCTCTCTACCACTCTAGTCAGAGAGGTGAAGGTGTGAGGATCCAGCCTCCCCAGGAGTGAGCAATCTTAGCTCTGATTATGATCCTGGGAGGAAAGGTGGACTATACTCGCTTCAGTGCTATTCACATCTTCAGTCACATAAGGGAGATTTTGGAGATTCAAGCTGCACACATTCCTGGATCACTTTTAAAGCTCTCACCAACATAACATTGCTCCACACTTTGTGACTTTCACTTGTGACTCCACACTGCACACCAAAGCTAAAGTACAATTTAGTTACACACCATTTTGTTTGCTTTCATTTCATTGCAGACCCTATTTTCCTGGGTCAAGTGGTTCTACTGGGACAAAACTTGATCTAACTGACTTGTAAATTGTTGTACTGAAGGCATATTGTGTATTTGGAGTCTTCTCCTTACCATGTAAATGTATATTTCACAAACTCAATGCAATTTCTTGTTTGGCACTTTTGCCAGTAAATTGTTGTACTGAAGGCATATTGTGTATTTGGAGTCTTCTCCTTACCATGTAAATGTATATTTCACAAACTCAATGCAATTTCTTGTTTGGCACTTTTGCCAGAAAGTCCCAAGAGTCATAATGTAAATTGCTTTTGTCTCCAACTCTGAGTTCTTTATAGAGGTGATTCTTGCTAAATCACACACACACACACACACAAAAGAATTGTTATACCTTAATCCCAAGATGATGACTTTCTATTTGTCTCATATTTACATACCTAAAAGGGTCACACAGATGACCCTTTTCAGGACAAAGGAGGTTTGCACCCAGCATGACCTTTTATTTCTGCATACTAGAAAAGCAGCTGACAATCTAGTTTTGTAATTTTGAAACAAAACCACCATAACATTTGTAGTAGTCAAAAAAAAAAGTGGGAGTGTGTGTGTGTGTGTGTGCATATGCGTATATACAAACACGTGCCCACTTTAGCACAACCTTGTAACCATATGATATATATTGTGTATATGTATGCATAAGCATGCACATATACACATATAAGCATGTAAGTTGCACATATATATGTTATAATTATGTTCTCTCTATATATTAAAGTTAGGATACATATGTACAAAATGTGTTTAAATAAATTTGGATAGAGATATATTCATTGATGAAAAGAATAAATAAACTCTACAGCATTTTTATCAACACAGCAAATAGTACCTAAAAGTTTATGTTGAAAAAAACTGGTCCACATTTCTTTAATTACTAGCTTTACCCTTTCAGCTCTTAATTAGAAACTTCATTTACATATTATAAAATAATTTTATTTATTTTTTATTTGAGTTCAAAGTAACACCATAGTTTTATAATTCATTAGTTCCATTATTTTGAATTACCACACTATGGAATTTAAACAATTAAATATGTACACTTCATACCTATGACAATTCTGAACATTTCTAATATTCTTCTTCAAACTTCTTCAAACTAATTTTGAACCTTCTTCAAACTAATTTTGTTTTGGTTGTATTAATAACAGCATTGTTTCCTTTTTTGCTCAGTAATTAAAAACAAAATTCCAAAGCTCTACAGGATGACTCACACCTGTATTCCTAGCATTAGGAAGTCTGAGGAAGGAAAATGAAGACCTGGACACTAGCCCTGGTTGTGTAATTGTATTCTGTAGAAAAAAAAAAGCCAAAAAAAAAAAAAATTGAAACAGCTACAGCAGATATTTACAAAGGACAGTAGGCTTTTCAAAGTCAGCCATTGGCTAACCTAAGTGTCTGTCTATCACATTTTTCTCTTTAAAGCTCTCCCCTTCTCCTTCCTCTAAGCAGATAAAATGACGTCTAATTTTTTGTTTGCTTACATGTCATATTCATTAGCTTGTACTAAGATTAATGTTTGGCAGATATACAAAGGGCATTTCCTTAGTTTTCTGCTTTCTTACAAATGTTTCATTTATGGATATTTAGCAATTTTGCAAAGCTTGTTTTGGTGTGCCCCCCTCAAGCCCTCATCATTTATTTGTTACTCTTAAAAATCTATTATTGATTGGTCTTGGAATTCAAAATAGAAGTTCTCAGCAAAAAGACAGCTTACCACTCTTGCCCATCCTTTCCACCTTAACCTCTTTTTTTTTTTTTAAGGACTTCCTGACAGCACATGGTAGAAGAGAATCTTCTTTCAAGAAATTGAAAAGTTTTCTGATTCTCCTAGCTTTTGGGGCATCAACTAGCAAAGTAGAGTAGTATCCATCAATCCAGGCATATTCTTCTATGCTTTAAAAATGGTTTTTACAATAACCAAGTTGACAAAATGCAGAACAGCATTCACTATGCATCTGCAAACAGACATTGGCTTCCTCTCTCCACTTCCTCTTGGAAGTCATAATGTAATATAAAATGCTATATAATAAAAAAAAATGCTCCTTAATCAATAGCAGGCATGATCTGCCATAGGTAAAGAAACCTTGCTCCATGGGAATAACTTTGTTGTTCCCACTTTTCACCCAGAGTGTCAGCAGTCACTTATATGAGAAGCACATAGTTTCTCACAGAAAGTATGAAGTTTGTGTTTGAGGATGTCAATGGTTTTCTGACGGCCCATGGCTAAACGGAAATATTAAGCTTCATCTACACATGACCGACCACCTAGAAGGCACCACAAAGAAAAAGAAAGAAAGAAAGAAAAAAAAAAAAGGAAAAGAAACGGTGTATTGATGTTTTGCTCTTCTTCATGTGACGATTTTGCTGTCATGATACATTCTCCAGTAATACCCAAGCAATTTAATGTAGTATGTACAAAATGTATGAATGATAGCCAGTATTTTATATTTACATGAATTTTTAACAACATGTTAGTCAATTAAATATTTTATTAAGTGTCCACTAGTAGGTTCCATGAAGGATAGTTAGAAGGACATGTATACGATTGATATGTAGAAATATATTCTCCATGAATAATTTCTATCTGTCAAATTTTTAATTACTATTGGTTGAAACACACAGGTTTATTTTCGTTGCTTGAAATCATTAGAACTGAAATCACATGGCCTGAATTAACCACTTGTTCAGAGATTCTATGACTTGATAATCCAATGGCCTCTATTATAGAACTGTGAGCAGGGGTCCTGACAAATAAAGGCACACTCAGAGCCAAGGAACCACAAACCCTGTAGGACTTCTCATACCAGCAAAGGCTCTAGTTGAATATTGCATTAAGAAGTAAGGGTATAATAAAAATCTCAGGGGAAAAGTGCTAATATATATAAAATTTGAAGGCTGAGTTAAGAATTCTTAATCCTATTTAGAATATTTTGTGTCTGGAGATGGAGCACAATGTTAAAATGCTTGCCTGTCCTGAATAAAGCCTTGGGTTTTATCCTCAGCATAAAAGATTGAGAGAGAAAGAGGGGACTGGGGAAGAAACTTTGATTTTTTTAAAATATGAAACATTATAAATATTAGATTTAAAAATAAAAAAAATCCAAGAATTCCTTCAAAGGGTTGCTGTTTCACAGGTGTGGAATAGCTATGAAAATAAACTGCTCAGGCCGGGCGTGGTGGCGCACACCTTTAATCCCAGCACTCGGGAGGCAGAGGCAGGCGGATTGCTGTGAGTTCGAGGCCAACCTGGTCTACAAAGTGAGTCCAGGACAGTCAAGGCTACACAGAGAAACCCTGTCTCGAAAAACCAAAAAAAAAAAGAAAAAAAGAAAATAAACTGCTCATATAGTCAAAGCTTGCCGTGAAGCAGGTCTGTCTCTTCTTTGAGATTCTCATCAGTAGTCATAGTTTCTCTTGGTGCCTCAAGTCTGCCAAAGAATAATGAATGTAACATAGGATAGAGCAATTGGCCACATAGTGTAGGTCAACTTGAGATGGACTGAACAGAGTGGACAATCAGTCAATCATGTGAAGTCTTGGAGTGTCAGTAGCTACTATGAGACTCAGTTGAGCTTCTTAGGATGGTAGCATCTTATGCGTGTCATCACATATCGATGCTGGCAACCCAGGGCGTTCTCTGACAGGGAAGAAGAGAGTGAGAACTCTGTGATTTAGTATTTCAGCTACTTCATCCTTCACATTCATTCCCTCAGCTCAATTCATCTCTATTTTGTCCTCAAGACTGAAGATTGGTTTGAGTGAATTTCTTAAAGGCATACTGGAAGAGAAAGAAATGCTCGATTGCACGGTCTCTTACGCCAGAGGGTAGGGCTGGAATGGGAGGGGACATGGGCCCGCCTTTTCCTCTCCATGGGGGATGAGCAGGATGGTGAGTGTCGGCCACTGAAGCAGGAGTCTAGTCGGAGCGAGGTCTCAACTTTATAATGGCGGGCTTTTCTTATATAGAATATAGAGAGTGGGCAGGATATAGGGCATCAGGAGATATGACATCTCCCAGGACATAAAGAGGCCTGATACTGTGGAACCAATTGGTTTGTGTTACGTGGCTGTTGGCAGGCAGATCTCATACCAGGATGGACCATGCTGAGTCATTCCTATGTGGAAGTATTTATCAGAGACTGTTGCTGAAACTCCAGCCAGGCTCGGCTCTATCCTCAAGGTCTCAGAGGGCTGACAAATTCAGCTATGGGGCCCAAAACTCTATACATTATTTTCTTCTATAGTGCAATGGCCAACATCTTCACAGTTGGCCTCAGAGTGAGAGAGTGTGTAACATGATATAAACACAGTAAAGTCAATTGGTAAGCAAGACAGATTTTAGTGGCCTATAAAATAAATATCTTTTTCATTTTTTTTTTCTATTCAGGGCTAGCTTTAAAAAGAAGACCAGTGAAGACATATTGCCACCAGGTGACTAAAATAACATAGTGTCCATTACTTTGAATGACTTCACCCAGACTAGTCATTGCCATAATATTAATTTAAATAAAAACAAATCATTATTTGTAACCAGCCATCAATCAGTGGTGCTATCATAGAGAGGTAAACTGCTTTTTAACTATTTTTAATAACAGAAATGCAAGATAACTACATAACAAAAAGCCTAATCATATCATAGAAACTTAAAATTTTTAAACTTTATTCAAACCTAATCTGGACATTATCGAAACAACAACAAAAACCTCAAAACAATGGTACTTGGAACTGTGCTGGGGAAAAACAAGGAGTATAATTAATATGGGCCATCAGTGAAATTAAAAGAGAAAATGAAGAAGGAATGGTGTCAGGTTACAATTAAGATACAAAATCAGGCATGGGTGCTGTTGACTGTTCTTGAATGTTAATTGTCGGTTATGGGGAAAAGCAATGAAATTGATTCAAATAGCCTGAAATCTCAGGGAGCCAGTACATATCCATTTCCAATGTTTAAAATGCTATTCCATGTCTAAAGCTAATAGTCAATAAATATTTTACAAATGAATAATTCAAAAGT
Source organism: Acomys minous (assembly GCF_964271855.1). Classification (NCBI taxonomy): domain Eukaryota; kingdom Metazoa; phylum Chordata; class Mammalia; order Rodentia; family Muridae; genus Acomys; species Acomys minous. The sequence continues at coordinate 91,868,322 of NC_140491.1, read as the reverse complement.
GAATGTTTACAAGAAGCTTCAAATTTCACAAAGAATAAGTGAAATGCATTTTAAATTAAATAAAGTACTTATTTTTAAAAGTGGGCACCAGGACATTTTAGAATAAAAACTGATTTACTAAAAGAAAATTAAAAAGAGATCACAGCATTTGAACTTATATACTATGTTGATACATGCAAAATATAAATAATGAAACACTTCTGATTAAAGCAAATTTAATTAATGATAATGAATAATATATATAATAAATGTGTAATTATGTGTTTAAGTAGTTATTTTTTAAGTAAATTATAATATATTTTAATTATCTGAAGTATAAAAATTGGTTATTAAATTTGTGTAAATTACACAAAGTTCTCCAGAAAGTTTCTATCTAAAGTTATTCTCCTGAAAGTTCTATTACTAATAATCTCTGTACTTTTTAAAGAATTGTATCTCAGAATTCTCATCAGATAAGTAATAAGTGAAATATATGCACACTTAGCCTAGATTTTATTTGTTAGCTTTAAACTCCACCAACAATTTTCATAGGAAATTCTTACAAATGGCATCTACTGATTTAAGTTTTCACACCTTTTCCCTTCCCCTGCCAATCTCACTAACAAGCAGAAAGTTGAAATACTAACAAGGTGATAACTGTCCAAAAGCTGGACAGCAGGAAGATAAAGGGAAGCAAAAATCTTGAATAATTGACAACCTAGATAATCAACCTCCATGTAATTACAGCCTTACTGGATCCTGCATCTAATCCATAAATGAAATGCATTATTGTGGCTAGAGTTAGTCTAGGTATAACTTTGAATGTATGCTATAATCTCACAGGCATGTTGTCACAAGTAAATTTTCCCTATTATTTGTATATTATTCCTTTCCATATAAATTAGAGCCCATTAGTCAGATGTATAAAAGTTCAGGTAATATAATCTTTGATTTCTTCCTTGCATTTAACAAAAAGTACATGAAAGATATTTACAATCTCACTATTTTGCCACTAACTCAAAACAAATGAATGTTGAGATACAAAGGACACACAATGTGACCATCTACCCAAACTCTGCTGTCAGGTCTTGCACATCATGATGTGTACCAGGCTTCATTATGTTGTTTTTGTCAGGTGCATTTTGTCAGAAACATGAGAAAAGTAAACAATATACCCTCAAATTAAGCAAAACACTAAGGAGCACATTTGTATTGTGCATGAGGAAAGAGCTAAAAACATAAGAAGGAAGACTAAAAGTAGGAAAATAGGAACTTTATTTAGATAGCCTAGCTGAATGAGAGATGACAAAAATTCTTAATTTATTTGGAATAAGGTCCCCAAACTGTCAGGAAATAGGAGCAAAGGCCAATAGTAAATGGGCATGAAGGAAGAGTTGTTCCTTTACTGAGGGATAGTTGACACATTTCAGTAACAATCATGCCTTACCTCACTCACTGTTTTATGAATTCACCACCTCTCTTCTGTAAAGGAATTACCTTTCACCTTGAAAAGCTTCTTCTTTCTTCCCATTGTCTGCTGAATGCAAAACGTAGCTCACATATAGTATTATTCTTTAAAAGAAAAATTGACAACTGGTACTAAGCATGTTTAGAAGATGTCACTATGGCAAGAATGTGTCACCATTACTGGAGCAGCATGTCAATTCAGATAAGTCTAACAAAATATGTACCATGTGATCCAAGTGATAAGACACAAAAGTGAGATACTTAGGTAAAAAGGAACAGTTTTAAAGAAAATATGTGATAATTAGTTAGGTACTCTTTAATTTTGTAGTTGTATTGGAGCTACTTATAGGGTAAAGATTTGTAGGAAAGATTTTTGAGACTTTTTATGAATTTTATAAGATAAGAATCTGCTAATCTTGGGGGAGTAAGTAACATATATCTCACTTCTTAAGACAGAATGCGCCCCCAACACTGCATAAGCAGTCAAGAACCTGAGACCAGAAAGGCCAAGGACCTGGCTGAAAAGCAAATACTATTGTTCTACTAAGAGAATATAGTGATGAAATGATTTCCAACAACATTCTCTTATACTTATAGATCAGTGTCTTGATCAACCATCATAAGAGAAACTTCCTTCTATAGTATATGGGAACCAACAAAGAGACTCAAAACTGTACAGAGTGTGAGAGACTTTGAAACACTCAGCCCTCATGGGAGGTCTTGTCCGATATCTCCCATCTGGAATAAGAAAACTCCAGGGAAAAAGGAGGTGGAAAGATTGTAAGATGCAAAGGGATGCAGGACACTAAAGGTCAAGGTCTCTTAAACACAGCAGGGTCAAGAAATATACCAACTCAAAGACTGTGATTGCAGGCACAGGGTTTGCATAGGTCTAAACCAGATGAGGTTCTAGTGCGAAAAGAGGAAGTGGATACAAGTCCCTTTCTTTAACCCAGAAGCTATCTCCAGGTGATAACTGCTCATAAGTGCCATAATCTTTAAAAAATATCCAAGACAAAACAACAACTATCCAAGTCTTAACTATCCACTACAAAACAACAGACAGGATTGCTATAAGTAATCTCTGTTTTCCATGGACTAGATGGTGGCCAAGAAGGAAATGTAATAAGCAGAAGCTATCTTGAGTCTTGACTACAAATAATGGAAAACACTGGCAAAGAACATTTGTATTAGCAAGTGTTACTGAGGACACGGGGCTAAAAGAACCTTGTCTGCATTACTGCACTGAAAATAATGAAGATAAATAAATACATAAATAAAATCCTTGTGTTTTATGAGCCCTGATCATACAAGTTACAAACATAGAAGTAGGTGATTCAGGAATATATAAACCTAGGGAAGTCGCATAAAAAGCAAAAGTCACACATGATGGTAAAATTTAGAAACGTTACAGGCAAGGTCAGACATTCAAATATTCTGTTTAAAATACTTACTGAAGCAAAAATTTTCTATGACTAGTTTGAAACCCAAAATTCCTCCTATTTTGTGTATACATGTTCCTAATTACAATCCAGATCTTGGGCTATGGAGTGCTGATAAAGATTAGACAGGTATTGTTTTAAGAAGATTAGCAGTTTTCTTAATGACCAAAGCTTCCCACCCAAAAGAACAGGACCTCCCTATAGATGCAGCTCTTGTAACTTTAAATGAAGCTTACACTTGTGGGTCCTAAGTTTGAGGTGAAACTACTTTGTATCAGGCTAGTAATAGTCCTTATTTCATAGACTTAAAACTACATTGAAATCCCTTGAAACTGTCTGAGACAGTTTAAGGTGCCAAACTCAAAGGACAGAGATTAATATTTATCTTATTAATCTGGAAAACTTAACGAACTATTGTTAGATCAACAGGGCATATCCTATGAAAAATAGCAGTTTGAGGAGGTAAAAGAAGTTGTAAATATCTGACCTATTCATTGAAACATATAATCACTATAGTAATCTTTAATAAGTGAGGCTGAATTTCATGCAAGATTCTCAACAAAAATGCAAGTAAAATAAGAGTTTAAAGGAAATTGGAATACTTTAATCAATCTCTAGTTATTTTAGATAGTCATCGTCTACAAAAGACAGGAGGACCCAAATGCTGGTTTTTTTCTCTCTCACAATATACAGTCCTTGAAAAATATACTAATTAGAAACAAAACAAATTTTTTTAAAGGTTTTAAAACACACCATCTGTAGGTGATAGCACGAGCTGCTGGTCTTAGAAGACATATGAGTCTACCAGTTACAGTATTGACATGTCTAAGAACTGAGTCACATCATGAATACCTTAAATGAAGGTGAGACTAGGTGACGGACTTGAAATGACATCGCCTATGTCCTGTGAACTTTCCTGCAGTCTTCTTAAAGGGTATATGTGACAACTTATTAGTTAGCAGAATGGAAGTAGGGAAACAGTCATGACTTCTGGCTTTGTGCTGCTTCTAATTTCTGGAGAGCCAGACAGTGATTATGAAATAGAAATATCAAGTTCAGTGGCTGACTAAAAGGGGAATTTTATTAAGACTCATATATGGTAGGCTTACATGGAAGGCTCCAAAATGCAGAAGTAATAATTTAAACAGTGAAATAATTGTTTATGTACCAATATGGTAAACAATAAAAACAAAACAAAACAGAATATGGCCAATACAATGTTACTTTACTAAGAGCACTTTTTTAATTTCTATATTTTCAGTGTTTTTAGAGAACAAGAACACCTTCATAAGTCATAGGATTTCACTACATTTCTATCGTCATGCTTTCTGGATCTAGAGAGAAGTAATTATTATGCACCAAATGTCATTTATGTGTGTGTGTGTGCATATGATCTAGAGAGAGAGGCAGTAAAAAAGAAAAAATGTAAAATTCTTTTTTGTTTTGTTTTACTTTTTGAGACAGGGTTTCTCTCATATATAGAGACCTGATATATAGAGATCTGCCAGCCTCTGCCTCCTGCGTGCTCGGGTTAAAGGTATGTGCCACCATGTTCTATGGTTTTGGGTAGCAAAGGAAAAATCTGTTCTCTCCTGTACTTTGAAATTTTAAGAAATAGTGTGTACTTTCTGCTTGATTTGGGGTGAGCAAATCACATCTGGTAGCACCCTACCATAACCAAATAAAATGAACAAGTTCAGTGGTTTTAGAAGGATCAAAGTTTTACCCAATTCTTTCTACAGGAAATCCCTCCACATTCTTTACCTGGGGAAAAAATGGATACTTGAGGGACAATTCCAACATAGCATCTCCTTTATAAAGCAGCCAGTTACAGGTAGCTCAGTGCCCAACTCGTATCCTTGATATATCAATGGACAAAGAGAATATCCTCCTCCTCCTCCTCTCTGTGCCTCGTCTCTTAACAGTGCACAGCTGCAAAGGAGTTATAATGAGCTTGGTGGTGTGCACTCTCGACTTACTGGGTTTGAGATGAGACTTATGTGCTGTCACCTCTCTCTGGTACTAGTGAGGAGAACAGAGGTAATACATCAGGTTTCCTCTTAATTTATTATAGCTTTGGAACATAACTCTTATTGAACCTTGGTGTATGAGCAGACGATTGAATTTTAACATCTTATTGCATATAATTGGAGAACTTCAGATTATTTTCAAAAATTTATGAAAAATAAATGTAATATATACCATTTATTTAGGTCCAAAGTATCTAGTACCAAATTATCTTCATAACATAGCAACTTCAGTATTAGTATGTAGTGATATTTTAGTAAAATCAGATAATTTTTACAGGTAAAAACATATTATTCAAAACATCTATCATTCTTCATTTATTTTAAGTTGATTCTTTATATACCAGCCACTGTTTTGGATCACTCACTCTCTCCCACAACCTCTTGATCACAAGTAGGCATTGTTCATGAAATAAAATGCAAACTCTTTATCAGAGCTGTGCATAAGGTATACTTTCCAATAAACCCAATCCTGTTCCACTTATTACTATTCCTAAAAATTTTATCCTGAGTCAGTTTATCTTTCTGTTCTCATAGAAATTAATCCTTTTCTTGTCATTAGGTATTATATATATTATACATACATACATACACATACATGTATATATACATATATGTGTGCTGTATGTGTATATATGTATGTATATGAATATGTATGCTTATATATGTATATATGTATATATGTTACACACACACACACACACACACACACACACACACACACACACACACACGGAATGGTCTTAGCACTCCTATACTCATTCTTGGCTCTTCTTCATTTTTCTAGATTTTTGTAACTTAACAATCAGTTCTCTGGGTGTCTCATATAGAACAGTCCAACTCTTTCAACATCCAACCTATTTCTTTGATAATACAAAATGACGGCATGGGAAAATATATGTGTGTGCTTAATATCACACTACATATTGTTATTTTTATGTTTGTATCCTAATATATATATATACCTATTTTGCTAGAACTTAAGTTCCATCAAGGCCAGGATATAGTCTGCATCAGTAGTTCTTATCTCTAGGAAGAACAAACAGTATATAATCAATTTAATTTGTGAAAAAGTAGATGGAACAAAAATGTATGACAAAACCCAACTAACAATATTAGGGCCAAATTATTTTATTATTTTAGTCTATAAAGTATGTTTAAGATTCATTATTTGATAGGTTTACTATCACAGTGTAATTAGATACTATGTAAAGTTCCTAAATACTAGCATTATAATCCAGAAATTCATTTTCCTTTGCATTCTTATATATTTATCCATTCATTCATTTGATAATTTATTTCACCACAAGGTATAAATTTTTCTGTTTCTTTTTTCTTTTTCTTTTTGGGTTTTTTTTTTTTGAGACAGTTTCTCTGTGTAGCCTTGGCTGACCTGGATTAACTTTGTAGACCAGCCTGGCCTCGAACTCACAGAGATCCCTCTTCCTCTGCCTCCCCAGGGCTGGGATGAAAGGAGTGTGCTGCCACCACCTGGCTTTGTCTGTTCCTTATACCTTTGTAGGTATTACATTATTCTGAGTAGAGTAAATTTCCACTGGTGAGAGACAGAAAAGAAGACAAATCCATGTTTAATATGACAGATTGTATAGGGTATTGTGTGGTAAAAATAAGCTGGTATGATTACTAAACTCTTCTTAGATATGATACAAATTGGTGCAGAGAAGTTGTAAAGGAAATAAGAGGTCAATCCATATTCTATCTGGAAGAAACTTTAGGTATAGGGCAAAAAAAAAAAAAAAAAAAAAAGTAAACACTACTACTCCTGGAGGATACTGGTCAAAGAGGAGGGAATAGACTAATGGATAGGAGAAATCCATAATACACCACGGGAAGGACGATCTTACAGTTTTGAGTCAGGAGAAATATGTTGGATGTGAGTGATAAAGAAATGAGAAACACTGGAGGATGCAGAGATAAATCTGCAACTTGATCTGAGATTCGTGCTAGTGATACTATTCTAGTAGCTGTATTGGGAGTGACTGCAGAGTCCTAAGGGTTCCAGGAAAGAGATAATAGAGAGTATACAGAGTAGGTCAGGCCGAGCTAGGCTAAAGAGTTTAGGCTTACCAATAAAGTGGATGGGATGTGTGTGTGCAAGAAATAGACACAAAAGGATGATTTATCTGCTCTCTGTTTAGTAATGTCTTTTCTACTTGTTGGCTGGGCGCAGTCTGTCACAGGACATCTATGTTGTGCCGATATCCACTTATTTGCCTGTATTTCTGGGTAAGGGTTACCTAACTAAGGATGATCTTTCCTAGTTCCATCCATCTGCTTGCAAATTTCAAGATTTCCTTGTTTTTAATAGCTGAGTTGTTTTCCATTGTGTAAGTGTACCACAGTTTCTTTAGCCATTCTTCAGTTGGGGGACATCTGTTGTTTCTTGATTCTGGCTATTATGAATAAAGCTGCTATGAACATAGCTGAGTCAATGTCCTTGTTGTGTGGTGGGGCTTCTTTCAGGTATATGCTCAGGAGTGGAATAGCTGGGTCTTGAGGTAGCACTTTTCCCAATTTTCTGAGAAAGCACCAAATTGATTTCCAAAGTGGTTGTATAAGTTTTCACTCCCATCAGCAACGGAAGAGTGTTCCTCTTTCTCCACATCCTTGCCAACATGTGCTGTCACTTGAAGTTTTGATCTTAGCCATTCTGGTAGGTTTAATATGAAATCTCAGCGTCCTTTTGATTTGCATTTTCCTGATAACTAAGGACTTTAAGCATTGGTTGGGTGTTTCTCGGCCATTCTCTGTTTCTCTGTTGAGACTTCTCTGTTTAGATCTGTGCACTATTTTTTAATTGGGTAATTTGGTTTTGTGGTGATTAATTTCCTGAATTCTTTATATGTTTTTTATATTAGCCCTTTGTCTGATGTAGAGTTGGTGAAGATCTTCTTCCCAGTCTGTATGCTGTATTTTTTTTCTGTTGACAGTGGCTTTTGTTTTACAGAAGTCTTTCATATTCATGAGGTCCCATTTCTTAATTACTGATCTTAGAGCATGAGTTATTGGTGTTCCAGTCAGGAAGTTGTCTCCTGTGCCAATGAGTTCAAGGCTCTTCTCCACTTTATCTTCTAACAGATTTAGTGAGTCTGGATTTACCTTGAGGTCTTTAATCCACTTAGACTTTAGTTTTGTGCAGGGTGAAAAACATGGATCTACATGCATTTTTTTTTTTACATGTAGACGTTCAGTTAAAGCAGCATCATTTGTTGAAGATGCTATCTTTTCCCATAGTGTGGATTTGGCTTCTTTGTCAAAAATAAAGAGTCCATAGTGTGTGGGTTGATTTCTGAGTCTTCAATTTGATTCCCTTGATCAACAAGCCTATTTCTGTGCATTACCATGCTGGTTTAACTATTGTTACTGTATATTACAGCTTGATATCAAGGGTGGAAATTCCTACAGAAAATCTTTTATTGTATAGACTTGTATGAGCTATTCAGGGTTTTTGTTTTTCCATATGAAATTGAGGATTGCGCCTTCAATGTCTGTAAAGAATTGTTTAGCTATTTTGATAGGGATTGCATTGAATCTGTAGATTTCTTTTGGTATGATGGCTATTTTTATTATGTTTATCCTCAAGATCTATGAGCATGGTAGATCTTTCCATCTTCTGATATTTTTAAAATTTTTCTTTCTGCAGAGACTTGAAGATTTTTTCATACAAGTCTTTCAACTGCTTGGTTAGAGTTACACCAAGATACTTTATATTATTTGTGGCTATAGTGAAGGGTGTAGTTTCTCTAATTTCTTTCTCAGGCTGTTTGTCATTTGTAAACAGGAGGGAAACTGATTTTTTTTAAAATTAATCTTGTATCTGGCCACTTAACTGAAGGTATTGATCAGCTGTAGGAGTTCTCTCGTGGAATTTTGGGGTATATACTATCATATGGTCTGTGAATAGTGATACTTTGATTTCTTCCTTTCCTATGTAAATTCCCTTGGAATTTTGTTGTCTTATTGCTCTAGCTAGAATTGAAAGTGCTATATTGAAGAGCTATGGAGAGAGTGGGCAGCCTTGTCTAGTACGTAATTTTAGTCGAATTTCTTTGAGTTTCTATCCATTTAATTTGATGTTGGCTGTAGCTTGCTGTATATTGCTGTTATTATGTTTAGGTATGTGCCTTGTACCCATGATCTCTCCAAGACTTTAAAGATGAATATGTGTTGGATTTGTCAAATGCTTTTTTTGTAATCTAAGGAGATGATCAAGTGTTTTTCTTTCAATTTGTTTATAGAGTGAATTAGATTACATTGATTGATTTCCATATATTGAACCATCATTGCATTCCTGGAATGAAGCATTTTTGGCCACTGTGAATAATATTTTTTATGTGTTCTTGGATTCGAATTGAAAGTATTTTATTGACATATTTGCATCATAAGAGAAATTGGTCTGAAATTCTCTTTCTTTGTTGGGTCTTTGTGAGGTTTAAGTATCAAGGTGACTGTGGCTTCATGGAATGAGTTTGTTAATGTTCCTTTCATTTCTCCTTTGTAGAACAGTTTGAAAAATATTGGTATTAGCTCTTCTTTGAAGGTCTGATATAGTTCTGCCCGGAAACGATCTTGCCCTGGGCTATTTTTGGTTGGAAGATTTTTGATGGCTACTTCTCCTTCCATAGGCGATATAGGATTATTTAATTTGCTTACCTGATCTTGATCCAATTTTAGTACGTGGAATCTATCCAGAAAAATGTGTGTGTTTGTGTGCTTGTCCATTTCCTGTGTTTTCCTTGGTGTAGTTAGCCTCCTTAGGCTGGAGTTTTCCTTCTAGTATCTTCCGTAGGGCTGGATTTTGGGATAGGTACCATTTAAATTTGTTTTTGTGATGGAATATCTTGTTTTCTCCATTTATGGTTATTGAAACTTTTAGGGTATAATAGTCTGGAGTAGCATCTGTAGCCTCTTAGGGTTTGTAAGAAATGTACGTAGGCCCTTCTGGCTTTTATGGTCTCTGCTGAAAATTTTGTTGTGATTCTGATAGGTTTTCCATTGTATGTTTCTTGGCCTTTCCATCCTATTTTTAATATTTTTCTTTGTTCTGTACATTTTTTGTTTTGATTAATATGTGGCAGGAGGTTTTTCTTTTCTGGTCTAGTCTATTTGGTGTTGTGTAGGCATCTTGTATGTTTATAGGTATCTCTTTCTTTAAATTGGTAAACATTTCTTCTATGATTTTGTTGAAAATGTTTTCTGGGCCTTGGAGTTGGGCATCTTCTTTTTCCTTAATTCTTCTTACTCTTTGGTTTCATCTTTTCATGGTGTTCTTGATTTCTTGGATGTTTTGTGTCAATAATTTTTTAGATTTAATGGTTTCTTTGATGGTTTCATCAAATTCTTCCATTGTATCTTCTACACCTGAGATTCTTTCTTCCATACTTTTTATTCTGTTTGTGATGCTTACCTCTGCAGGTCCCGTTTTCTTCTCTAAGTTCTCTCTTTCTAGGCTTTCCTCAGTTTGTGCTTTTATTAGTGTTTCCATTTTAATCCTCAGATCTCAAACCATTTTCTTGATTTCCTTCACATGAGTGTTTGCATTTTCCTGAATTTCTTCTACTTATTTCTTTATTCCCTCTTTATAGGCCTATGTCATGGCTTCTCCAAGGGCCTCAATCTGTTTGGCTGTATTTTCATGTATTTGTTTACAGGTTTTATTTGTTTCTTCAGTTATCATTAGGAAAGATTTGAAGTCATTTTCTTATGTTTCAGGTGTGTTAGATGTTCTATGGCTGATTGCTTTGGGATAACTAAGTTATGGAGATGTTATAATATTTTGGCTTATATAATGTGTGTGAAGAATAATATAAAAATTTGAATTATACACCAATGGATCTAAAATTAAACTTACTTTGCATCCATATATAAAATCCTATACCAGTGAATTAAAATAACCTTGTGAGTAACAAGTAAAGCATTAAGTTTTGGAGTAGATTCACTAATCTACTTTTTGTTCTACTTTCCCTATATATTCCTATATTTCCCCATCTTTCTTTTCAACTTCTATCTCAAAAACTAAGAATGAAATATAAAGGAAAAAGAAAGATATCTCTGAGTCCAACTTAGTTTTCTTTCTAAGTAAGACCAATAATAACCACATCTTTTGCCCAAGAAATCAACCAAAAGCCTACTCAAGCCCCCTTAATGGAAATGAGCTATCATTCTCTTAAGGTTTTTTCTGGCTGATTTGGGACAAATAATACTTTTAATATATGGCATTGTATCCACACAACCCTATTAAAATACAAGGTTTACATCCAATTCTTTGAAAGTGTTATTATAGGGTGCTTAGGATAACTGTTATACAAGGTAATTATTAGTTGACCAAATCATAGTCATATCAATTATTAGCCTATAGTTAACACGAGACTATACATACAAAGTGCAACAGATAGATATAATTCTATTGAAAGAAAAGGTAAAATAGTCAGACAAGGTCTTCAAAAACCTCAGAGGCCTACAGAGTATGACATTTAAACATATTTTTAGTAATTTAAAGATTCATTGACAATGAGACAGATTAACTCTTTGCAACACCCAGCCTACCTCAAACAGGATGATGAGAATCAAAGAACCTCCTTATGGAGATGGCTTTAAATGTGGCAAACCAGCTACTGGGCAAGATGTCCTTATTTCTACCACAGGCAGAATTCTGTATAAAAATGGACAAGCTTGGATGCAGGCAGAGTTGAAACACAAACTCTGCCAAGACAGGTTAAACAAGGCCTCAACAGTTCCTGCCTCACAAATATGTCTGTCAGATATATTGGGCCAGAAGGCTGAAGATAATGCTCCAACGTTGTAGACAGTTACAGGTGACTGTTCAGGCAACAAATTGTCTCTTCTCATTTTGGAAGCTAGTAACCTGCACTCCATGTATGCTCTGTAATTAACTTTATTTGTTCTGAAGTCTCCAATGGGGTTGAAGACCAGATAGTTTATGTTAATAATTAAACTTAGTTATTTAGGCACTAAGATGTTTTTAGGTTTAGACAGATGTTTTAAGTTGAAAATGATAAGATGTGATAGGTATTGATTCACATTCCAAATTTTAGATGCACCAAGATATAAAAGGTGTTTTCTTCAAGGCTGCCAAATACAAATAGCCAAAACACTGTGAATGTAACCTTTATATAATTCTTGATTGTTGCATGGTTCTTATTACTGTAGGTAGTTTATTGTATATATGTGTAATAATATAATTGTATGTGTAAAAATAATAATAGAAGAAGGAGATGAAGAAGAAGGAGAAGGAGAAGAAGAAGAAGAAGAAGAAGAAGAAGAAGAAAAAGAAGAAGAAGAAGAAGAAGAAGAAGAAGAAGAAGAAGAAGAAGAAGAAGAAGAAGAAGAAATATTTTGGCTTCTATTGTTTGTGCTTTTATGCTGGCCTTTAGATAACTTGCTATCTCTGGCATAGGGTGGTTGTTTCTCATGTCCTTCACTGGCCATTGAGAGCAGCTCGAGACCCTCCACCTCTGGGTGTCAGGGAACCCTTCCTTGCCTCAGGCAAGTGATTTGAGATCAGACCTGGGGACTTTCTGTGGACCAGCTGGGTGACCTAACGTCAGATCTACATCTACTCCACACTGTGATATCTTCTCTCAGTAAAGAGATTCAGGCACTGGTGTTTTTGTAGCCCATGACTGTGTCTGAGACACAAGCTCAGATAGAGCATGCCCAGCAAAGCAGGCAGCTAGTCCTTGTAGCATCGGCCACGCCTGCATGGATCCGGGAACTTTGCGTGGATTGGCCAAATGAACTGACGTCATATCCAATTGTGTTTCAGCCTGTGGGAGGTGTTCTGCGCTGGAACACCCAGACACTGGTGCTGTGTAGTATTCAGTTCAGTCTGATACCCAAAGGGTGCAGGTACTGTGCACGTGCAGGTGAGTGGCTAGGCTCTGGAGAATGAGCACATGCCTCCAGGGACCCAGGGAATTTTCTGTGGATTAGCCCAGTGGCCCGAGTTCTGAACCACTGGTGCTCCACACAATGTGAACCCCTCTCACCTGAGAAACACCAGCACTGGTGTTCTGTAGTTCTCAGTTCTCTTAGGTCACACTGTACAGTCACTGCTCTTCTGCTGATCAGATTTGATGTGTATTCGGCACCACGATCCTGGATCTTCTCCCCAGAATTAATTTTTAATTTTGCTGTGCTATAATGTATCTCTTCATGCCTTTGTAAATGGTGTGTGTGTGTGTGTGTGTGTGTGTGTGTGTGATGCTTAATTATTTTTATTAACTCATCAGATTATTTCAGTACTTTAATTGCTGATCACTGTTGTCAATTCCACTCAGCTGGCTGGAAGGAGCCTTTTGATGTTCTCCAGGTCAGTGTGTTATATAGCATCAAGTATACTTGAACTTTCATAATAATTTAGGAATATTGCATGGATCCACCTGTGATTTTAGCTATGGTATATATACTGTATAACTGATCTAATACTTAAATAAGGATTAAGTTAATTGTAAGAACTAAGTTTGGGGTTCAGAAGCCTACTGGGTTCATATGAGGCTGGGCCAGATGCCTAGGTTTTACAGTTCCACCAGATACTGAGCGTGAGTGACATATATATTCTATTTTTTCTATTTTTGGCTCACATTCCAAATCAAATTCCTGACTCCAACCACTTACCTTACAACTTGGCAACAAACACTCCCATTCCTTTACTATAATGAGGAAGACCAAAACCACACAAATGAAATTCTGTATTTTCATGCATCTTTAGTTAACCAAGTAAGAAAATATTTTTTCCAATGGCAAATTTCTCCATTGGCCTATAAATAATTTGGCAAGGAGTGTAAGCAGCAACCACTCACTGTAGTAGTAGGGCTGTCAGACAATGTGAATTGTAAGCTGGGGAATCACAGGCACAGATGGGAAATGGAGGGATGAAAAGCTTCCCCTGTAAACCACAATCTCACTCTTACTCTACAATAAGGTATACTATTGAAGTCTAAAATAAGTAGGTCTCATATACTCATTGTACTTTTGAAATATTTTGAGGTTATTGAGTTTTTCTTCATGTGCTGGCACATAATTCATTTTAGTGCTCTATGTGGCTTCTGAGAAAATGTCTAGTTTTTAATTTTGATTCCGTTTGTTAATTGGTTATGATTAAACTTCTCTATGTAGCTGAAGATTTGTGACCACTGGGCCTACCGAGTTTGGGGATACATAAATATCTTGTTAATTTGGGATTATATATATATATATATATATATATATATATATATATATATATATATTATATTAAAGTTATATATATAAAGTTATGTGACACAGAATACTAGTACTGCCCCCCCCCAAAACCACAGGCTAAGAAAATCCCAGGGCCAGGAATGGGAAATTCCCCTTCCAGTTGGTCAAAGAAGTCAAAAAAACTCCCCAAACTGTACAGCTATAGCTATTGTAGTCAGTTCACTCCCAGAACTTAAATACATGACACCATTGCTTAAGACACCAGTCACTTGAGACACAAGACTTTGGAGAAACTGTGCTGGAGCTGACCTGGAACCCTCTTTTCTGAGGACCAGCTTTCATAGTATTGGTAGGTTGTGTGTAAACTACTGAGGAAGAAAAGCAATCCACATTCTTGTCTATTTGGAAAGCCCACGGGCCATAAAAATGACCACCATGGTAAAATATCCCCAGTGGTGCAATAGTCGCATGGTTATTTTGGGAACAAGCAATGTCTAACTGGACTAAAGGGCTGTTCAATAGGTGAGAATTTGTGCCTGATGCCGTAAACTTAATCAGCTACCCACAGTTTGAGAGATCATGGAGCCTAGAAGAACAGGAGGAGGAAAATAGGAGGAGGTTCCTATTTTCATCCACTTAATACTTAAAATGAAGATATTATGTACATTTGGCGAGACGTTACTAGTCTCTTCAGAACTGTAGCTTCAACATGCTTACCAGACATGATTGGCAAATTAGTGCCAATGGAAAGGCTTTCTGGTGGTTGGTGAGCTTGCAGTTGTTAGAAGTTTTCACCCAGACCCTCTTCCTATGAGTGCACTAGCTAATTACCTCTAATGCTTTTGATGGCTTTGGAAATAGCAATTGATACCAATTATTTGACTGAACCACTAGAAACACTATTTAATCATAGGGCTGTATATCCACATCCCAAAAATTCTTTGACTTTTTAAAATTCTATGCTTTCTATGATTCCTCCTTGGCTAGACATACTTAAGTTTATATTTTCACAAGGAAGGGTATGTGTGAAGTAATTTTTTTTCTAATAAAAATTTAACTTGAATGATTCCTGTAATCTGTTGACTGGGCCTTTAAAAATTGATGTCCCAAGAGCCTGGGAAGCAAAATCAGAAGGAAGGAGGCCTCCCTGCCTTTTAGAATTCCAAAGGTCTGGCCTACAGCTCTGTAGGGTCAGGAGGTGGGATTAACCTCTCACATCCTGATAATGGTTTCAGAAGGACTCAGAGAATTCAGATGATTAAAGAAACCCAACTGACAGGCACTGAGGAAGAATGTGGAGGGCAAATTGCATTTGTTTAACAGCTCAATCTAATGATGCTAAACCAAGCTGTGTCTGCCACAGCCAGCTATGTAGCTAGAAACTCGTCAATTTGTACATATCTCTGCAAGTCCATTTCTCTATTTTTCAGTATAACTGGAAGATTTTCTCTCGTTTCTGCTGCTGTTGTTGCTTCTCTTCTCCCAATCTGAAATAGTCTCTTAAATCGTCATTTCAAGTCTATGATTTGAGGCTGGGCATCCCCTACTTAGTAAATATATAGAGTTCTGTACTTAACTGTCTTGGTGGGTGATACTTGGAGTCACAAAGTTGCATTGTCTCTGAGTTATTCAGATTGTGAATTAAATGGAAGACAAGCCTACATGCATTTTCATAAGTAAATATCTATAAATCCTATTTTATTTTATTTTTGCCTTAGTTTATAAAACAAGATCTTAAATTGCATATTGAAACTACCTTTTTGGTGGAAGTAGATTTAAAATCTGACTATAATTAGATACCTGTATTTCTTAAGTAAAATTGTATTTTACCATAATTTGTTAATAGATTCAAAGCATTAAAACTTGCTATCTTTCACTGTCTCTAAAGTTGCTACTGATATATCCTGGGAGGCAAGAGGAAGTGAAACTAATTATGATATTAAATATACCTAGACTTAGTGCATGACTCAGCAAACAAACATTATCTGCTAAAAGGATATGCATCTTAACATGTTCTAGTGTGCGCTGTAAGATATATTAATTAGTCATTGTTTTACATGACCAGGACTCTTTTCCCAGAGGGTAGATCACTCCACGTTTACTCATTGTGATGAGGCCATCAGTTATCTCTTTCCATCAATACCATGAAAATGAATATGAATTATGATGGGCATCGAAAGTAATAGCTATTCTCATGTTCTCATAATTCAATATTGTTTTGTTCAGGGAGTCAAGGACCTAACTTCTTTGCCTGGGACTGCTATGGAGTACTGCCCAAGGAGAACATTGATTTTATAGCTGAAATAGGAGTAGGGAAGCAATAAAAAAAAACACCTCAAATCCTTTAAATTTTTTTTCTGGTCTGTATAGCTAAAGAATGTGATTTAGGGTGTCTAGGAATAAGTCTTGAATTCTATGTTGGATAAAAGCTTGGTTTTAATACATTCTTATGACGATGAGTCAGGGAGGGATAAAAAAAAAAAAACAACAAAAAAACAAAACAAAACCAAAACCCTGATAATATTAAGGGATTCTGGAAGCAATATTGGTAACATAATTCATGAATGCCTAAAAACACACTGAAGATATACTTGTTGTTCTTATCCCCCCCAGCATTCAAGATGTTAATGCAAATATTCTGCCCAATGAATTAAATAGTTAACACTCAAATGATTGTGGCTGCATGAACGGTTTTAGTTAATTTCCCCGAACAATTCACTGGTAGAATCAGAATTCAAGCATCTTGAGCCCTCACGATTCTACATCAGTGGTTGGTGTTATTTTAGATTATTTTGAAAAGGTAAGTGACAGGTCAAGTCTGTTTGATCCACAAACCTCACACTCATCTACCATTTGGGGAAAAAAAAACATGTCCTGTACTAGTTTAGGAAAAGAATCAACTGTAAGGACCTCCAGGTTCTTCTCCAGAGTCTCTGCAGCAGGACAAAGTCATCCTTATTTATAGACAGTGCCTCTTCAGGTGGTTATACCAGGCTATTCAGGAAAATAATGAAGTACAGAAGTTACTTAAGAGTGCTGCCTCGTGGTTGTGGTGGCGCACGCCTTTAATCCCAGCACTTAGGACGCAGAGGCAGATGCATCTCTATGAGTTCAAGGGCAGCCTGGTCTAGAAAGAGAGAAAGCAATTAAGTAATTATGTAACAAAATTTTTAAAAAGAAAAAAAAAAGAAAAGAAAAAGAGTGATGTATAAGTGCATAGCATTATGCCACTATTTGGTTACTAAATGAAACAGCAGAATATATAAAAATTGTATGCCTACAAATAATAAGCACTGAGTAAATACTCATCAGCTGAGTTTGTTAGGTAATTTAGACCGGGAGTTCTTGAACACGGGTGAGGCAAGTCTAGCCTGGGTGCCGTGTGTAACTAAGCAAGGCTTTCCCTGGAGATGGGCCTTTGGGCTCATCTGGAGGATAGATGTGTTCTGCTGTCCCACTAGGCACACTGGCCTTTTTGTGGTAAGTTGTTGGGGTACTGAGAAATGTGGAAAAGAGAATACTATTTAAACAGTATATGATTTTGATGAGCACTTTAAAATAAAATCACTTATCACAGTGCTTCTCTCCAGGCAGGTTTTTATGCATTTGTGTGATCACTAAATGAAAGGTAAGAAAATCAGAAGAAAAAAAAAAAGTATCAGCGTGCACAAATAAACTTAATTGTTTTTCAGTATAAACAATTTGCAACAAGAATTTCCCTTTTTGTTTTCAACTTGATCACATACTCAGTGTAAACTTATGGTCTCTGACAAATCTAAAAGAGTTTTCCTTTGTTTAATAATAGCATGTTAATAGTATAGTAAGGGTTTTCTCAGCTGTGTAAAAGGAAGCAGTGAGAAAGTACAGCAAAATTAGAGACAATGGGCATATTTATGTACATTTGATTCCCTCAGCATCTGCATAGATATAAAGGAAAGAGAAAAGTCAGGAAAACATGGTGGAAGAAATTGAAAACAAAGGCAGCTAGTATGCCACAGAAGACAGGTGTGTCCCTGATCATCACAGCAGGGTCAAGGGGATGAGGCATGAGAGTAGCAGAAAGCACTGTGAAAGCTGTTCCGTCCTTCCTGACCTGTTCCTCTGGTTCAGTTCCCATACTTCACTTTGTCTCAGCTCCTGCTTCCTCTCTGATGTGATTCCATGTACAAAAACCAGCACGCTACATTCTTTGTCTCTCTGTTTCTCTCTCTCTCTTCCCCCTCTCGCTGTCTGGTGGCTCTTGAGCCTGCTAGGCTGCCATGGGAAGCCTGCAGGAGACAGTAGGCACCCACTACATTTATTCTCTTTCATCTCTTTTTGAAAATGAATTAAATGCTTTTCCTTTAGTTTGGCATGGAAAATATGTCTTAACTCCAAAGGTCTGAGTTTTGCACATTCAGGATACTTACTTTAGCATTGGAAAGCAATGAATCAATAAAAACAAACGACAACAAAGCCTGTAGCTGCTAACAGTGCAACAACGTCCAATTTTAAAAGTACTAACAAATTGTGGTCATTAGCAAATATTTAGGTAAGCATAATTTCTTTTAGTAAATGTTTCTGTAAATGAGATGTTGTCAATATTAAAATAAGAGTTTATGTGTCAGGAGGTCTAAAAACAGGTAGAGTGCATTTAAATTCTAACATATCTCTGTGAGTTGATCAAGTCGTTTCACTTTCCTCTGATATGGTTTTCAACATCTTGACAGGGGTTTTCCAGGAAAGGAGGATCTCATTGAACTTAGGGAAGTATTAAGAGCAAGCGTTTCTGTAATGTGCTTATGAAAATGGCTGGCACAATGAAGGTTCAGTATTAACACAATGCCCTTTCAAACAAGGGCTTCGTGTGGATTGTACGCAGAAGGCAATTTCGGTAACTGTAGAGGCAACACATATGTACCTGTCAGATCTCTCTCTCCCTTTCTCTCATTTTAAGAAACAGTACCAGGGAATTTAATACCTTATCAGAGAATAATTTACACATAGATTATATGCTTAAATAATGGCTCCTTTCCCAAAGAATCTTAAAAGTAAGATGAGAAAATAGAGTTTTGAAAGTATGAGTAAAATCCTGAAAAGGGATAATTCCTTCATAACGTTACACGTTGAGGTTCAAAGAAACTAATAGACTAAGGTTTTTTTTTTAATCATATAACATACATGATTTAGAAGAACATAGTCTGTGTGTGTGAATATTAAGCTGATGTATTCCAGATAACACTCATTTTAATTAAAACATTCTCTCTCACACAGAGAATATCTCTTGTCAAAGCACACACTCTACTTTATAGATTATATCTCCTATTTGATATAACAGAAGTTATTACACAAACAGGCTTTTTTATGTAATTCACAAAGAGAAATTAACTGAAAAAAGTAGAAATTATTTGCATCTTAATGCTATCACAATGATATTTCAGAGCTGATACTACAGCTAATTAGTAAATTGCGCAAATACAACAGGACTTAGAAGAGCATGTTGCGAATTTTCATCTGTATAAATGCAGCTTTGGAGAGAAGCCATTTTCTGAAATAAGAAACTTGCTGTGCATAGTAAACAGCTAGATACTCTGTTTTAGCCTCAACTTTAATTTGTATCTGTCTTGAGAAAAGTGATCAAATTATCTAGTCAGAATCTTTGACACTGTCAATAGACTTTTAAAAATAAAGGCAATATTGAAATGAAGCATGTGAGTCGGTTTTGTTTTCTCCATCAAATTAAATTGGGAGCTAAAATGGGACTTGTGTCTAGCCAAGTGTAGTTTTCAAAGATGCTGTTGACATATACATTTTTCACTTCTTTGATGGTACTGGGATTAGCTTCATATCTGATATTTAAAATGGAATCAAATGATGACTAAGTGTCTGATTCCTCAGCAGTCAACCTTAGTTTTCTCTGTCGCACTGAGATAGGACAATCTTGTGTGCGCTTGTTTGTTATACCTCTAAATATTCATGCTTCGTCGACTGAGAGAAATCTTATCTATATGGTCATCTTTGTAAAATTATAATGAAATATTATTTTCTCTAGAAATATGGTATTAACAAATGTTTCTATACAGACCTCTGTAAAGTGTCAGAAAGGAAAATCTCCTTAATTGTTGTGAAGCTGAACTTCAAATTCTAAATGCTTTCCGTTTTTACCAAAATGTCAAATTATTTTTGGTGTGAAAGAGAAGGAACTCTTTGTAAACTGCCAGATTGTGTACCTGATTGCTGAATAATGCCAAATTTTACAAACATACAAAACCCAACTTCCTTTATTTATAAGAAATGTTTACTCACCATAAAAATACATAGGATAATATCACCTTGAATTTTTCGTATTTATTTCTATAAGATCCTAATTGTTCCCTTATACTTCAGAAGAGTCAAGGCAAGCTTTGACAGCATCATTTTACAGGGGCAGAAAGTGAAATTTACAATACCTAAACCTAGCCAAAGCTAGCATAGCTAATATACATGGCTGAAATAAATAGAAACCAGGTTACTCAATTTGGCTCTCAGTATTCTTTCATTGTTCTCTGCCCTCTGATATTTGTGCCCATAGAAGAATTCCTTACTTCTCAGCAGCCATTCCCTCAAGAGATTTTTGTATTAAACTCAGAACAATCTAATTTTATAAAATCAATAACACTATTAATGCATTCTAGGTTTCTTAGTGAAATGAAGCTATAAGTTTAATAATTAAAGATTATTTATATCTTAACCTATGTTTTTGGAGAATAAAATGAAGCAACTTATATAAACATGAATATTGCTTACATAGATATATCCCTGTACCTTAGGATTGTATATGTATACATATATATCAATTACAGGCATACATAGTCTAAACTTCTAAAACCTTTGACATCTTTATAAATTTGTTCTACTGAATAAAATTTTGCTTTTGAAAATCTTAAACTGGAGGTATCAGCATACAAAGCACAAACAAGATCGTAATTGTTTATTGTATTTACTAACAAGTTATTTTAAGGAATTCCTTAGAATTCCTAATTACAGTCTAAGGAACAATGTATGTCCTTGAAACTACTCCCTGAAAATGTATTGAAAATAATAAAAGTGTGTCGATGTGATGAAAAAAGTTAGTTTACACAGTTTGACAGAAACCAAAAATTGGACTCACAATTTTAAATAGACTAGAATTACATTGCACTTAAAATGATTCAGACAAAGTTCTGTATCATGCAAAGGCATTTTATTTTCCTTATGATACTGGTAGAAATAGCTCTACTCGCAGGTTTTGATGGTTTATTTATCTCTTTTGCATGTCAGATGTAAAATTGGAATAGATGCTGTAGAAATAAGTAGTTAATGCTACCGTGTTTGAGGTTCCTGTCATTGTACGTGTATGAGAGGAGACAAAGAGGGAGTGTGGGAATGAGGGGAAAAGGAAGACACCACGGACAGAACTCAGGAGGAACCTCTATGAGACGTGTATGACAGAGTGTACACATTCCGGGAATTTAAGCAATGTCCACTTCAGACTGAATGTTGTCAATTAGAGAAGAACAATGCTAACATCCCACAGCAAACCAACATTTTAATGTAACCTATTTTATTCTTCAAAGAATAGGCTATCATCTATGTTATAAATAAAATGCATATTTATCATAAAACACTAAGTATTTTGAGTTGGGTGTAATGTGTTAAAAAAAACTTTAATTTCTGCATATGTGTTTTAAATTAAGGAGCCTATAAGAAATTGATGGAATCAAAACTAAGTTTCAATTTCAAAATTCAAATTCACAGTATGGAACCTCGTAAAAATGTTAAAACGAACCCCTCTTTCATTTACGGCTTCATTAATCCAATGTGTTGTTTTTTTTTAAAATACATATGCATTTGGGTCAGAAGCACTTTACTTTGTGATTCTCAGATTCTGCATAAAGAACCTGAGATGAATGTAGACTAAAAGGAGAATGTTGTCCAAAGTAAGAATGTTTTTGCTTTTAACATCTGAGTAAGCCAGTATGATGTAGGAACAGATTTCTGAATAAATTAATAACATTATTTTACAAGGTAGAAGTCATCTTCAAATGTGAACTTAACCATCTTGATCTTGAGTATTTTGTCAGGAGGGTTATGGAGGAGCTGTCAAACTGAGGTAAGCAGATTACTGTAAACGTTAGTGCCGAGTGATGAGGACGGGCTCGATGAATCTAGTCGAATCTGCCTTTCTTTCTGGTAACTGAATGTTGTAGCTGTATCATAGTCGCTGTTTCTGCCTAGGTTCATCTTGCCTTTTGTGGCAGCAATTCATCAGTTACCTTTACCTTAGCCGTTCTTGTAGAACTGCAAATACACATGCAGACAACACCCCATACACACACACACACACACACACACACACACACACACACACACACACACTCATATCTACATATGCACGTACATACTAATTTTACCACACATTCCTTGGCAAATAAAATTTTCATGTGCAATTGTAGTTTGTTAAATTTAAAAATGACTTTCATGTTTACGTGTACCTCATTAATTGTTTTTCGTGAACCAAATGGAATTGAATGTCTATCTTGTGTGACATTCAGGTTTATAGTTTCAGCAATCTACAGTAGGAGTTGAAAGAATGTGTCCTGAAGGTCCTTGTTGAATACAAAGAGTTAACTGCCAGATTCACAGGAATGCCCTGAGTGGACTGGTAGTTTTGAAAAGGACAGAGCAACAGTCTAGTGAGGAGGCATACACCACAGCTGTATTGCAATCTGCCCAAACTACCGTGCTCTAATATGTTACTTCAGAAAAAATATATATATAATCCTGTGATGAGGGTATTTCCAGCATCTCCTCTTGAAATAGAAACCACCCACAATGCATTGTACATTTGAAATATGTAAATATGGTGCATGGTGATCACATACAGGGCTTGGAAGTTATCACCTAAGGGTGGGCTGGCTACAATTTACAATGCAGTTTGGACTTGTGTTTGTTTAAAAATAGTATGCCATTGCTTTTTGATAACATTCATAATGGAGTTATTTTGCTCCTCCGGTGAGTTTCCCTTTGGAACAGGAAAAGTGGTAGATGATGATAACAGAAGAAAACAAAGCTCAGGCCGATTCCAGGGAGGAAAATGGGTTGCTAAGCTTATTGAATTGGTCTGTTGATCTTATGAAAATAAATAAATACGTAGAGAAGAACCTCTTTCAATAGAAATGCCACTTAACTTGATTTATAATGTGCAGCATTAATGGAACCGAATCATAAAAATATCATGTGTTAGCTTTACCCAGCATGTCCCGTGGCCTTCATTACCTGACAGGAAGTTCCTCTGAAACCTGAAAACGCTAACAGAAAAATGACAGAAATCAGTTATGCTGTGCCATTGGTCTTGCTTTATAATAATGATGATGATGATAAAAGTTTGGTTTAGGCATCCATTTATATGTAAAAAAAAAAAAAAAAAGTGAAGAACACTCAGCTAGGCAGAAGAGCAGTGCCAAGACACAGCAGGCAATGTTTAAGAGAAAAAGCCCCGGCTGTAAATGTGCACAATATTCCACATTATATACATGTCATTTCTGAGTAGTGTTGGAACGATGTGGTGTCAAATCTGTATGACAGATTGAGGTGAAAGCTGGGAAGAGAGAGCTTGTGAAAAACAGCCCCGACTGAGTGGTGCATCCTATAGGAGTTATCCTGCAGGCTATAAGTAACCAACTTCATCACATGAAGGAAGAGTAGAGAGGGGATAATTGTCTACTAATTTAACTAGCTCATTGGGTCACTGTATTATTTAAATTGTACTCAAGTGTAACAATGCCATCTAGTGATGAGATTCCAAACTGATGTTTTCACTGTCAGACTTTTGGTAAGGTTAGAAGGCAAGTCTCTGGCTCCCAGGACATAATAGCAGAATACCTGTAATATAATTTTTGTGTTAAATAAGATGGCATAAAGAACAAAATGAACCCCCATGCTTTAGTCTGTGTGTGTATGTGTATGTGTGTGTGTGTGTGTGTGTGTGTGTGTGTGTGTGTGTGTGTGTGTGAGAGAGAGAGAGAGAGAGAGAGAGAGAGAGAGAGAGAGAAGAGATGCATACTTAATAGAAAACAGTGTGAGTTCCCATTTTTCTATGACCCAAATGTAAAGAATACCTGTTTTTTGCTCATTCACAAGATCATTATAAGAATTTGTACCGGAGGTATATTCTTTATTTAATCTTTGCCTTCTGAAAAATAGTTAAGCAAACTTTTTACATTCTTCTCAGTCTTGCTCTTCTCAGATTTTTTTTTCCTGCCTGGTGTAAAGCCAGCTCTTCTGGAGAATGGATATCAGATGTCTTCAGGGCCGTAATCCTCATTGTTCTGTGGCACTCGGTATTGATCTTGTAGTCCTGCAAACACCCAAAAGTACCTTCTCAATTTCTTGAAAGAAATAAGCATTTACAGCTCTGTACACCTCAATGTTATTTCTTGCTTGAAATTTAGGCAAAACAAGAACTAAAATCACAGGTGTCTGATTTTAGAATTCCCTTTGCTAGGAATGACTTCCCAGAGGCTTGGGTTTAGGAGACTTCTTTGCTTTGGTTTCCTTCATGACGTGAACGAAGTAAGAAAAAGGGGTTTCTAATAACCTTCTCAACAATAAGCTACTGGAATTCTTAAGTGTTTGTTAATTGAACATGGCAAAAAAAAGAAAAAAGAAAGAAAGAAAGAAAAGAAAAAGAAATAGACAAACCTGTTCCACTGAATACTCATTAAGATTTCATAGTATGTCTTTTAACTCCTTTTCACTATATGTTTTTAAATGTTTTGTTTTTTGTTTTTGACTGATTAAGCTATATCTTTCATGTCTCCTCAAGCAGTAGGAAGGAAGACATGAGGCAGGGTAGCATTCAAGATGTTGCTCCAATATTAATTTTATGTCAGCTACTTTCTAATCACTTGAATGTTAACAAACAACAAAGAAAAAGAACAAACATGTGGAATAATAGCATGGTCTATCTTTTTCCCTTTAATGACCATTCATTATATTTTATTTTATTGTTTTTCTTGGAGACAAATAGTTGGTAAATTTCAATCTTTCAGTTTCAGGGGATATTACAAATGTTGTCAACTGCTTAGTGCAGAAGCTTTTTAGATTAGAATAAGGTGCTGCCCGTTCCCATGGAAACCTACATATATTTTTAGTTTATATGTCAGAAATTAAAATATTCATATATCAATACTAATAAACTGATATTAAGATTTCTCATCCTTTCTGATGAATAGATTGAGGAATCAAATTCTATTTTCTCAATATAATAAAGGTCATTGTCTATACACAACATTATTTCTGAAACTTTCACAATTTATTACTTGTTTTCTCACACAAAAAAAAACAGGACACAAAAACAAGCAACATTTTCATTTAAATATTATTAAAGGACATTACTTTTAATATTTACATTCTGATGGTCACTTTTGTAATTGTCAACAGTTAAAAAATTTGATTCAGTCTTATTAGTAAATGAATGAATAACACTTGTTCAAATCATTTGTCATAGAGAGAAGTCTCTATGCAGCTCTATGCAAAAGTTTGAAAATCAGCAAACAAAATAATCAGTAGTAAACATGGTAGGTATAGCTCTGCCTAACACCAGTGTGGACAGAGAAGTCGTTGGGAAATCATGGTCCTGAATCCCCATTAAAGGACAAAGGCTCAAAAGTATGGGAACCTTTTCATAGTTGTGTAGTATGTGTTTTCTTTGAAAACATTCATAAGCTGATTTTTGTTGCTGAGAGAACTTTGCATTAAATGAGTTTTGCATAAAAATTTAGCATTTTAGATACTGCCTGTTCTTTTTCCACCTTTCATTCTTTCTGTTTTCTGCCCCTATTTCTTCCCTTTTTCCCCCCTCTGCCATATAAAACACTGGTTAGATTTTATATTCTTGACCGAAGATAATCTAATTGGTAAGATATCTCATTTATGAATTCCATGAATGTACTATATTTTTATTAACAAAGCAATGTAATATATTTTGATTCTTAAGAATTTTGCATAATACCCTATTACAGAAAAGATTTTAATTTCCTTAGAAGAAAAGCTATTAACAGTAATATTCCACATACTGGTAAGCTGCCAGCTACCGAAGGGAAAAATTAACTTTTTGAGACAGATTCTCACTGCAAAGCTAAGGCTGACCTTACCCTCAGAGTTACTGAGCGCTGGGATTCTGTGGATCCACCAAATCCAGTTCTTATTTTCGTCCTCCTAGGCTTTGTCAAAATTTCATTTTTGTTTTAGTACATGAGTGTCACAGAATGAAAAAATTCTCCTGATGTTATGTATATTTACTATAATCAAATTCATATTCTAAAGTTTTCCAAAATTATTGTTATGGAGAGACAAAGAAAAAGAGAGAGAGGGAGGAAGGGGGGATACAGGGAGAGAGAGAGAGAGAGAGAGAGAGAGAGAGAGAGAGAGAGAGAGAGAGAGAGAGGGAGAGAGAGAGGTTGAAGAATCACAGCAAGCCTTTTTTTGTTGTTATTTATTGATACAGCTTTTTTTCTTAGTAAACTAAACAGTTATTTCACTCAAATTTTCCTACTATTTACAAATTCAGGATTCTGATCGAAACAAGTAAAAAGCAGAAATCAATAAACAACTTCTTCCCCCATCACTTTGGGACAAATCATGCTTAGCATTTTGTTATTCTTTTTTTTTTTTTTTCCACCTTGACCTGAGCTGCAATTTAGCTGAGCAGATACTACTGTTCAGTTGCAGTTTTGTGTCTGCAAATAAACCTGTGTGCTCCACACTCCCCCCATGAAACCGACAGCCCTTGGCTGTTCTCAAAAGAGCGCAGTCTATACTACCAAACCACTGGTAGCATCAACAGAGAGAGGGATTGCTGTGACGCAAGGGGTTATGTTTACTTTTAAATGTGTGGACAAGTCAAGCTTTATTCCTGTTGGGAGGGTGTGCTGAGAGAAGAGCCTACACACAGAGGCAGCACTGCGCTTGGGTTTTATACGGTCTCAGGTATGACCGTGTCTTTTTCCCACTGGCTTGGGTCTGGCCTTTTACAGCCTTTCTCTGATTCATAGAGAATGAAGAGGAAGGGGAGACAGTTCACTTCTCCAAGATGTCTAAGTCCAAGAAGGAATGAACGCACAAGGGGTAGAAGGCAAACTGCCAGATCTGGAGGATTAGCACATTTGCATGAAGGTCTTACAAGGTGGGGAAGATATAACGATCTGAATTCCTCACCGTAAACAGATTGTTTTAGTACTTGAAGGAAAATATTAACGTATAGTATTTCTTTAAAATCCATCTTATTTTTAAAATTATTTTAAAAGACTCTAGGGAATTGCCTCTGTTTTACCTCAGAGTAAGAGACTGTAATAGGGAGGAAGTAGATCTGTTTATTAACTGGCTCAATAAAACCCAGTTAGGCCTCTAGTGAAAAAAAAAAAATACCATTCCCCCCTCTTTCAATAGCATGCTTTAAGGTGAGCCTGAATCCTTGGGTGATGCTTTGGCCTGGAGCCTGACTGTCCCTACTGGAATTTTATGTCCTCAATCAGTCTGGAGAATCTCTTCCCTTGATCAGGAGAACCCTTGTGTTATCAAGCCTTCATTGCTCAGCAGCACTTGGTTTTAAGGATGACAAAGGATTTTGTTCGCTGGAACATTTTTCAATGTGTTGTTTTGTAATTAAAAAAAAAAGAAGAATGTTAATGTAATTTGAGAAAAAGCAGTTGTGGAAATGACTAACAAAATTAATTGAATAAATGTTAACTGTATTTGCTGGAAAAAAAAATCCCTTGCGGACATCTTCTCAGAATGTGAAATTTGGCCAAAGATCTTCAGAATCTTCCTAAATTTATATACAATAAACTTAATGAAGATGGATATGATGTTGCAAAGATTTTTCTATTCTAATTCTTTGAATTTTGGCATCATTGATACTACTCAAACATTTTAGAATTTTTCTTCATTCTTAGCCTCTTTCACTTGTACCTTATGCTAAAAGATATAAAGGGGTTAAAGGGTGCATTTACATGTCTTTTGCATATGTATTACTTTCTTTATATTTTGCATTCACTTAATTGATTATCTAGTAATCAAAGTGAATTGATTATCTAGTATGGCAAGTGAAGACATGACATGGATGATTAGATGATGTGGCACTGAACTATGAAAACAGGTACTTGCATATTTAAGACAATACTGATAAACATTTATCTTAAATCTTATCTTATAAGCTAGTCTGACACCAACCATGATTCTTGCCCCCTTCCATTTTTCCTAAGAAAATTAACTTTATAAAAATGTTAAGTAAGCTAGATTTGTTGGATAAGTTTTAAAGGCTATATGTCACTAAAGAGGTAAAAGTATAATATGTGTGTTTTTAAATTATCAATAATTTTAACACTACATGTTTTAAAAATACTTTGATTAGGTATGTTTTATAAATTTAAATGTACAGATGTTTTCAGAAAAAAAATGTAAGTGAATGAACCACTAGTCAAGCTTTAGTTATTTTAGTCATAGCCTTAAAAGTCAAACTCGAATATCTTATATGATTCATTGCTTTGTTGTGTTAATACAAGTTCAGTTGAAAAAGCCTTGGACTCTGTAGGGCCATGTCTGGACATATTTTTTATACTTTGGCTCTATCTAGTGGAGACAGAAGAAATTACATGTAGGTGTGACACGTTACAGGACTTGGAACCACAGTTAATAGAAAGGAAAATAAAATATAGGATAGCAAGGTACATGTTTCTTGTATATTACAGCAGGGTATATACATTTGATCTTGGAAGCTACTAGGCTTGTTTTCAAAATGATCTTCTCTTACAGTTAGTGAGCTGTTTTGCATGTGGGCCGAATTCAATCTCCTTCCATCTTACATTTTATAAGAATAAAAGATTTTTTAATTCTTTCTTTATGTGTTCCTTTCAGATTTTGGCCTTATAGCAAGACAGAATCAACACGACTCCTAAAAGAAGAGAGAAAAACATCTTTATCACCTTTCCCAACCACATGCTCACAAGCCCCCAGGCATGTGTCAAGGGAAGGGAAGGCTGCGTGAGGTCCTCTCTGAGTGAGGAGCAGTACTTGGCTAATTTTAGTGATCGAGTTAGAACAAGGTTATTGAGTTCAGGACATTATTTTTAATTTAATGCCTTTAACAATCTTCGGATTCTCATACCGAATCTATGTTTTTCTCCTTATTTCATGTTTTTTTCCTTCTTCTTGAAGGTCACAGCAGTTCTTTGAGCAGTAAAACTACAGTATCTGCAGGAGAACGTGTGTTTCCTGTAATTGCTTTAAACAGGCGAAAGTCAGTGCTCTAATCAAAACTACCATTCCGTCTAAACAGAAAGCTCCCTCTGTTTTTCTTCCAGGAGAGCATGTAGCATTTAACAAAGAACATTCTTAAGATTGTAAAAAAGTGGATAGTTTAATGTAGCTAATGGGAAAGACAATGTTGCCTGTGCTGCTGGAAATCTAATTGGCAATATAAGGCCTCTGAAGGTTTCGCCTGGAGTAACGTCCCAAGCAGGTAAACTAGCCTGCAGCACTTCCCATTCAAACCCACAGAAACAGCAGCCGTCTACGGTGCTCACTGCTGCTCAATCAGTTTTGTCCTGAGCATCAGCTGCAGACTTCAAAATGGCTAAACTAATTGGCTCGCCATGACACAGTCCACCTGGTTTTTGCCTACACAGATGGGCATACTTTGCTTATTGGTGGGCATCTTAGTGGCTTTTAGAGATGCGGCTACTGAACCGGTTTGCCTGTTTGAAATTGCAATGCAGTCTCCTGAGCAAAGAGAAGGTCATTCCTTTCGAAGAAAAACTTTTTTGAAAAATAACAGGGTCTACATAACGCAGTGCCCCCTCCTAATTTAATTTTTAGTGGCTTGGGGAAAAAAAATCTACATCGGAACTGTTTGAGATTTGTGAAAAAAATACAGAGTGCCTAGACTCTACTCCCAAGTTTTCAATCATTTGATTGCATCACACATACTGCAATTTATGAAGAGGGATTTTTATTAGATAAAACCCATGCCTTTTTAGGTTTTCCTTAATACTGTTTTACCCTTGTGAGATACTTTTCATTAGTAATCTTTTCTCCTGGGTTTAAATTTTGCCATCTCCTTACTTTTTAAATTAATTAATGTGTGTGTGTTTTCCTTGATGGGGCTGGGTGACGTATTCCTATGAGAAAACCAGAGAACTCAGTAGTATTGTTGACTATTTTATGAATTCAAACCTCTCAGTGTTGTTGATAAGCTTTATTACCTTGCCTAAGAAGCATGTATCCATTTTCTTTATTAAAAAGAAAACAACAACCTGTGTATATGTGTGTGCCCGTATGGGCTTCGGTTCACTACGGGCATGAAGTGCCTGTGACAGGCAGGAGAGGGTCTCGGATGGCCTGGACCCGGAGTTAGGGGTAGCTGTGAACTGACTGACGTAGGCACTGGGAACCAGTACACTACAGGCCTTATAGTCACTCTCTTTCTTTCTTTCTTTCTTTTTTCTTCTTTCTTTCTCTTAACATGGTATAAGATTTATTGTAGAAGCATGGGGAGAGAAAGAAGGGGGAATGCCCCAGGGGGACAGAGAGAAACACAGAGAGAGAGGGGAGGGGGAGGGAGGGAGGGAGAGAGAGAGAGAGAGAGAGAGAGAGAGAGAGAGAGAGAGAGAGAGAGAGACAGACAGACACACAGACACACAGATACACACACACACACACACACACACACACACACACACACACACACACATATGTAAAGTTCATATACAAGGTATTTAGGGCCAACCACTTGGGGTAGGATGTCCAAACCTCCCCTCACTCTCTGAGAGGGAGTCAGTCATCCTGTGCAGTACACACTAATATTTTAGGAAGTTAATGTCCAACTGTTATGAAATCTATATATCATGAAATCCGCCTACGCATAATTTGGAATGCTTCTGTATGGGAGACCTGTTTGTTGTCCATCATTCCACTTGCTAAATACTTTATGTCAGGATGAGTTTATTGACACTTACTTTTAACAATTTGTGTTTTCATTGGTTCAGCTGAGAAATGCAAACACCCTTTTGTAACAAAATTATAATTATGATGAGTGTTTTAAAACATACCATTTTATACAGATATAAAACGACATTGAATTCTATAAAATTCTATGAATAATCAACTACTAAACTCATGGGTTTATTTGTTAGTTATTAAATTAGAAATTCATTAATTTGAATCATAGAGTTTCAACTCATTACAGGTTTTTCAATGTTATTTATAGTAAGATGTTTTAAATTATTTTATATGTTATTTTCAGATTTTTATAAACAACAAATTCTATGTAGATTGTAATCTACATTACAATTTACAAATTCAATTTTTAGCAATATAATTTAAAACTACTCAATTCATTTAAATATACAGTGGCTCTCTTTTATACATTTGACAAAAACTGAGCAAAAAGTATTTGAATCATTTCAGAATGGAAACAAAAAGATGTCTTCAAAGATAAAAAGCTATAATATAATACTTATCGTCAGATTTCACATTTATTAACCAATTTTCTTTTTGGGATTATGAAAATAAATCATGTGTCTATATACACAAACGTTTTGTAATAGAGTATTTTTTAAATAAAAATATAACTATTAATTTCTTCATCTAAATGTCTACTGTTACCATTTTATATATTTTCTATTTTTAGTCCTTTGGAATGTCATCAAATTCTAAGTCATATGTTTTAACTCTTCTTCTGTATAATTTATATGCATTTTTATTGCATTATAGGTTAAAATTAAGCAAATTTATTCTGCCACCTTGTTTTTTTTCTCCCTATTTGGTACTTTTTTCTGAAGGTAAGATCTTTAGCATCATTTTAGATGCAAGCATGAACTTCTGCATGATCTCCATAGTGCTAGCCAAAGAAGTGGTCCTTTTTATTTCCCAGAACTTGTTCATGGACTCCCAACCTTTGGAAGCTGTTTGATATATAATTCATTTAGGGTTTTTATTTTCAGCATTTATTATTCTCTTAAAATTTGAGCAGGCCTTCAAAAACCTGTGGTTGTCATTTGATTATAACAATCAAAAATGAATGCAAAACATTTATAAAACATTTAATCAATATTTGTAGTCATAAGAAATAATGTTTCATCTGCCAAAATGAAGCATGATATTTGTCTTTATGTCTGTATTTCAAGTGTCAAATTCAAAGGACTCTTAACCTTCAATAACTGAAAGTATTGGCATTGTATGTGTTTTGCAATAGTATAGTGTTTTTATTTCAAAACTTTTCACTTTGCCATGACCTCCACATTTCTCTAAGTCAAAAAGGGTGGCCTATAGTTTTCTTATTTATTTATTTATTTATTTATTTATTTATTTATTTATTTATTTTTGGCCTATACTTTTCAACCATGGTTACAAGTTCTTGAAAGTTTTCTGGATAAAGTAGGGCTTCCATCTTGTGCCTGCATTTCAGCATTGGGCCAGAGAAAGGCTGATGACCATTGAAGCTCACTGGGCAGCCAGCTTAGCTAATACAACAAGCTTCAGGTCCAATGAGAGATGCTCTCTCAAGGGCATAAAGCAGTGAGTGGGCTACAGAAGAAGCCTCTTTAAGTTATTCTCCAGCTTCTGATGTGCATGTGCCCACACTTCAGGTTACATCCTACACACATACACACACACACACACACACACACACACACACACACACACACACACTACTCATACATGCACGCACAAGATAACTAACTAAACAAAAAACTAGTTGATACAGTTTTCCGGTAACATTGCTTCCCACCCCTAAATTAACAAGTGGAACCGTCTCTACCAGATGCACATATTAAAGGACTGTATATGAACTGCAGATGAACGCTGTGGAAAATGGAAAAGATTGCAAGGCATGGTGGTATAGACCCTTTTGAAGAGGTGAGTAAAGCAATGAGAACTGGATAATGTTGAGGACAGGGATAACGGGGAAGAAAATAATTTCATTAATGTTTAATGATTTTTTAAAAGCACATACAGTAAAATCTCCTCCAGTTAAGTAAAGGCAGCACAGAAGTTTGAAGCACAGAGCTGACGTCGGCCACTGCAGTTGGCCCTGTTACAGAAAAGAAATATTTTGGCAGGAAATGCTTCTTCAGTAAAGCAAAGCCCATCAGTTTCAGCGAAACATTTCTGTTAATAGCTTGTCAGAGGAAAACGGTGTGGATGTTAGGTATCCATGCCAACATGTGGCAGCTTCTCACTTCTTAGAATATATTGCCAAGGTATAGATATAGGATGATTTCAGGCTTTCACAGCAAAAGAGGGTGGACTGAAAGAACGATCCAAAAACTTTAACCAGATACATTTTTATTTAAACTGTAAATTTAGAATCATTCACATTATCTCATCTGTGATAATTTTTCCTGTCATTTTTTTTTCAGAGACATGCAGTGTGCTCATTCATTTAATGGTGGTTATCATATTTTCTTTTCAATGGATTCATATTAAGCTTGGCAGTGGGGATGTAACATGGGCATCTTGTGCTAATGAGAATATGGTACAGTTTAAAAAGATGTTTTACTGCCATCTGCTGGTGCTGCCCATGTATAGTAACTCTACAAATCTAAGTTGATTGGGAATGTGTATGTTGCATGCATCCAGGTGCTGTTCAATGCACAAGTCAGATAACTATCCATAAATATGGATGTCTTGAGCCAACCCTACATCTCCATACCAAAGGGAGTAAGCAACGCTTCCCAATAAATTTTTCTTGTACACAACCAGTGACATGCAACACTACCAATTTAGAGTAGACTTAATTCTACTCCAAAAATGCACCATTATTTGATACAATTAGAGTTAGATGTCAAGTCATGTTGCTTCCAGTTGTGGGCAGCAAACACATGGTATAAGCCTCAAGTCCAATCAGATAATAATCGGTACACGGCAACGTTTATGCTACTACTGCACCAGCAAAGTCATGCACACAGGTTATTATTGTAGGTCGAAGTGTTGGTAGCTGGACTAGTGCTTATCTTTCTAGTGTAGTGGTATACAGAGTAACTTCTAATACAATGAACAGTAGTCTGTGCAGTCGAAAGCCTTAGGAATTTTCTGTGTAAAATGAGTTTTGTAGGTGCTCTCTTTAGCAAAAGAGCCTTTCCATCGGTTTGTGGAAAGGAACCACTAGCCTTGGCGACACCATGGGTTATTTGGGAATTTCCATGGAGCCCCTTTGACCAGGGGCTCCAACAATTCAACCAGATGTAAGCCATTTCTGACTTCAGAGATTTTATTTGGTTGTGAAAGATGTCTGGAAGGTCTTTGTGTCTCCTCCAATATTTTGTGATTCCATCTAGATTTTTTTCATACATGTATATATTTCAATAAACTTCTACTATAGTAGGTTTCCATATATCCCTCAAATGGCTTTAAAGTTTTAGGTGTCTCTCTTAATATTCCCATTCTTACCCCCGCAGTTTTTTCCATCTGTGCATTTAATCCTCCCACTCAAGTCTTTACCTATCCATAACTATATAATATATTTCCCCTTCTTCAAGAAGAACCTTTCCATTACCTCTAGTTCCTTACTTTTACTATACTCATCCTCTGTGCTTTTATGGACTATAGCCTCCTTATTGAAGAGTTAAAAGCTAACCTCCACATATAAGTGAATACACAGCATATTTGTCTTTTTTGGGTCAGGATTACCTGATGCAAAATGATTATCTGGCTCCACTCATCTACCTGTAAATTTCATGGATTTTATTTTTAAAAAGAACTAAGTAGTAATCCATTGTGTAAATGAACCATACTTTTTTTTATCCATTCATTTGTTGATGGACATCTATGCAGTTTCCATTTTCTGAATATTAGGAATAGACTTCTTAAATTTTTTTCTTTGTGTATTTTCTCTTTGTTTTCATTAACGTTAATTATTAATACATATCAGTGAGAGTCAATGTGATACTTCTAAATATTCACACAAAATAGATTGATAAAATTCTATACAAGATCATATTGTTAAGAGAATATCTGAACGAAACAGTACAGGAAGGAGGAACTATGAGAAAAATAGAATTACGAGAATGAGGTACACTGTATAAAATGCCAGAGTTGTAAGGTTAAAATAATAAACAATTCTATAATCTTGATCAATTCCCAACTTGATTCTACTCTCTCTCACCACATATGTGGCTCCAACATCAGGGATATTAGCAAAATGGAACAATAGCTAGAATTCTATGTTTTCATACTTTGTATTTCCTATTTATTTTAATCATCCATACATTTCTATGTTTAAGTAACTGAAACTCACTTAGTATAGCTATAAGCTTGATACTTGACATTTGTACAAAAGTGAAATGCACAGATAGCCAAGGATTATTAATTGGTAGTAGACTTCAAACTTAATATTTTTATAAGGTTTATGTTTCTCCTCTTTATGAAACAGATAATTTTCTTGTATGATGTAATCTGAATACAGTTTCCCCTCCCTCTACTCTTCCCAGTTCCACTCCTCTTTCTCTTCGACACAGATCCACCCCCCTTTATGTGTCTCATCAGAAAAAATGCACACTTCTAAGAGATATCAACAAAACATAAGAAAATAAAATATAAGAGAAAATAGAAACAATCACATTGAAGCTTGACAAGACAAACCAACAGTAAAATAAGAGAACCAAAAGACGGCACAGCAATCTGAGGCCCACTCATTTCGACATGCAGGTGGACTTAATATTTTTAAATGAAAATAAAATTGTGTCTATCTTTGACAGAAATATCTAAAACCTGTATGACAAGTTTACATCTGTAGGTGCATAGAAGTATACATGAATATGAATTGTGCAATACATATATGTACAAACTTTCATAAATTAGAGAAAAGTTTTATTCTGTAATACCAAAACATCTCACCCACAGTTTCTGAATATTGGAAGGAAATCTTTAGTAGTAAGACACTGGGAAGCAATAGCCACAATTAACAAATACTAAGTAAATGGGACTTTTAGGTCTATTATTAGGAAGAGAAAGCATTTATTAGAAGTCTAGTGGATACAGAGATATAGGTCATGTAGCTGCTCAGGAAAAGTCTTGAGGATATGGAAAATGAAGCAAGTGTTTATGGATATAGACGCACAAATATAAATACCTCTTCATTCTTAGTTTCTTCAAAAGATGGTCATTTTCTTGATACTTATCTGGACCATATAAGTCTGAGATCTAGTCCAGAATATTTTATTTTTAGTATAAATCAAGATTGATCATGGTGAATTGTGCTTAGAAAATTGTGGCCAGTTACATGTCAGCCTTCCTTCTATCCTTGAAATTATTTTCATAATGGAACATCACAAAGAAATAATGCTTCATATTTGCTCATGCAAACCAAGAAAACAATACACAATTTTTTATTTTGAGAAACTTAATCTGTACATTCCTCCTCAAATGTCTAAAATACAGAACAACCAGAAGATACAAAATGTAATTTAAAATTACTAACTGTGAAACTGTCTGCTCATGAGACAGTAAATCTGAAGAAAACAAATTAAAGAGAATAAATATTAATCTTGGCTCATGGTTTTAGAGCTATTTTTCTATTGCATGCCTGTGGTAAGCAGAACATTAGGGTGAAAAGATAGTGTAGCAAAGCTGCTCACTTCAAGGTAGCTGAGAAGTGGGAGTGAGAGGTAGGTCCTAGTGTGCCAATATATAGTCCCCAATGGAAAACCCAAGGACTTCTTTCTCATCCTTTAGTTCATATTTCCTGAATTTTTACTGTGTCCTAACAGACCATCTGATTCTTCAGCCATCAGTAGATTAATCCACTAACAAAATCACAGACTTCTTAATGCAGTCACTGCTCAAAAGCCTGTTAGCTGGCTATAAAGCACAGGTTCTTTGGGGAGCTTTTATATTCACACCATAGCGTCAATAAATTGTGGTTACAAATTATCTAATGTTCACTCATTTCTTTGTGCTTTTAACTGATTTTAACATAGCATTTTTAAAACATAGCTTTCTATTTCATTCCCAATAAGCCAAAGAAGTTGAGAATTTATAGCTTAGGAAACATTTAAGATAGATCATATCGGTAAACAAGTACACATTCATTACAGATTATGCAAAGCATACTAGAAATTTCTACAGAATTTTCACACGCAGAAAAAAATAGGTAAACAATACATTGTTTGAACTATTTCTGGCAT
Organism: Acomys minous; assembly: GCF_964271855.1. Taxonomy (NCBI): domain Eukaryota; kingdom Metazoa; phylum Chordata; class Mammalia; order Rodentia; family Muridae; genus Acomys; species Acomys minous. The sequence continues at coordinate 91,830,996 of NC_140491.1, read as the reverse complement.
TAATTCTGAGTTGTTTCCATTACACTATTAACATGCTTGGTATGCTACCACTTTAAGTGTCTCAAATGTGCATTTAATTTAGATTTAATAACACAAGTTTTGCTTATGAAAACTAAGTCAATTATTGAAAGCATTTCCCAAGGTTTAGCAATTATTTAAGAGCTGCATTTACTATAAAGTAATTAGCTCAAATGGCATGTTCATAAAAACAGATTTAGAACAACTTTACATATTGGTATGGATGGGAAATGTTTAATATCAATGAAGGAAAAAAAAACCACTCAAATTTATCTGATCAGGCAAGCATTTAACTTCCAGGAAAACTCCACGCACTTATTTTCAGTGGGCTTTCCTCCTTCTCTACACCTTTACCCATGCCTCTTTTATTTGGCCTTTTTACTTTCTGTGCTTAATTTGAAGCAAGGACCTTTGCTAGGCAGTCTTTGATCTACTAGGAAGAAACCAGTCTTTCCTCATTTTTCTTTTCTTTTTTATCTTTTCCATTATTTTTTACTGAAGCAGGACTTAGTAAGTTGCTCAGGTAGTCTTCAAATTTGTCATCATCCTTCTCTCTTAGCCCCCTTGAGCACTTGCAATTACAGGTATGTGTTGTGTGACAAAACTTTTCCTGGGAATACACTATATATATATATATATATATATATATATATATATATATATATATACTCATCCCAGACAAAGATCATAGGAATCACTTAAAATACAGATACCACCAAAGTCCAAATTAATGTATCAATGAGCTTTATTGGGATTACTTACAGGAGTATGTGTGAGTGGTTTCTTAGAGGAGCATAAATGACTCTCCAAGACCCACTGCAGCATGAGTGACAGCCCACAAAGCTGGGAACTTGGAACACACTTCGCACCCTGCAGGCAGCTCAACAGATTGGAGAGGTTCTTTTCCTTGTGCCTCAGTTGGCTTAAACATCTTCCAGGCAGCTCAGCACCCTTCCAAACAGTTGATCTGGTCTAAAGTTTTCTTATCTTGTCATAGAGTCTTTGTTATTTTTTATTTAAATAATTTATCCAAATTAAGCCTCAGTTGTTGTCCCCTCACTTGTATCTTTTCTTTCCCCTCCCTCCCTCTTTCACCCTCTCCCTTCCCCTAGAAGGAGACCTACTCTCCCTCCATTGATCACAGCCTTTCTGAGTAGTCTGCTTCCCCTTCCTCTGAGTGCCACGAGGCCTACCCACCAAGGGGAAGTGGTCAAATAGGGGGCTCCAGAGTTTATGTCAGAGTCAGTACTCACACTCCACACAACTATGGAGAATGCATTGTCCATTGTCTTGATCTGAATAGGGGGTCTAAGTTTACTGTATGCACTGTCCTTGGTTTATACAGTAGTTTGTGTAAACCACTGTGTCCAGATCCGCCAGCCTTTTTGGTCTTATTGTAGGGTTGACCAGCTGAAATACTCTCTTTAAATTACTGGCTGTATGTAAATACAACTGTAATAAGAAACCATTTATTTTTCATCCCCAGGCTTTGTCTTATTTCCCAAAGGTCTATTCAGGTGGAAGTTCCAGGATATAAGCTTCAAGGTTAAGAGAAATACTGACCAGCATTGTTCCCCAGGCTGATTTTCACTACAATGGCTTGATCACTGTCATTTCTTCCTTGCCATTTCTGCCCTTTGAGTATTTCATAAATTTACTAACCCACCTAAATAGTCCAAAAAACTCCACCTGGTTATACTTGCTTCAGCTAGCACTCTAATCAAGTTGTACAGAGATAGAAAAAAAAATCAGTGATTTACTTTTTATCCATATTTCCAAAGAATGTCATCTTGATTTTTGATTAGAATTTTTACCTCAGTGCTAATTTTCTGTTAAGTCTCTGAAAGTTCAAAATTAAACGAGGTATGTCTTTTACTTCAATTCCATCTGCTTAACATTTTGCTTTCGTTAATGTATGCTTTAGTTCAGGACTTATAATGCCAAATATTAAGATATAAACTGTAGTAGCTTAGAGAACTTGACACAGGTACTGACAACCACAAAGGACCCAATGTACAGGATAGAGGACGGAAACAGCCACCCGTATATAGAGCTTGACAAGGTTGAAGTTGTAGTGCTATAAGGGGTAGTCTGTTGCATAAATGGTCAGGGTGCATTGAGCATTCATGTGGAAAATGTGAATTTTACCCTCTTCTCTCATATCAAACAGAGAAATGAAATCCAAGTGCATTTAATGTTTTAATTCCTATGGTATACAAGTAGACTCCCCAAGAAGTAATGAGATACAAAACTTTCATGACAAAAGAATTGCCAAGGTGTTGGGGGGCAGTAACTGTTAGGTAACACACCAAGCTATTTTTAAAAAAATAGCTAACAGAATGTAAAGGGACCACGGACTAAGAAAACATAAGTATATAAAATACATGCAGCTAACAGGCTACATTCCAGAATATGCACATTTTCCTTAAAATCAATAATAAAGATAACCTAAACAATGGGAATAATAGCACAAGCATGGCACAGTGGAGAGTAACATGACATATCCATACTCATGGGAACAGAGAAAAAGAAGGCTTATACCAATTTCCAGGAAGGATGGTGGAGGACACCACCATCTCTTGCATTGTTCTTGGAGGTAGTGACAATTATTATTTGTATAATGTCTTTGAGAAATTACTTAGTAGCCATTACTAATGCTAAACAAATCCAAACTTTCCAATCAAAAGACATGGCAAGGTACTTCAAATGTTTGTGCTAGATATTTCTGCATACCTATTATAAAGCCAGGTATATCTATCTATTTGTTTGAAATATGCAGCTATACATACTCAATATACAGTCATACATGAACGTCTTTAGTTTGTATGTCTGTAATATAATATATATATATATATATATCTGTATGCATACCTAATATAATGCCGTATATACTTTATAAGATTGTATGTTTGTGATAAATATCTTTGCATACCAAATATAAATTCAGACATGCATATAGTCAGTGAGAGGTTATAGTAAAGGAATATTCATAGAGGCATGACTTCTAAGAGAGGTTGCAGCCCCTTGGAGTAGATACAGGACAAACTCAGACACCAAATTCTCAGCACAAAGGAGAGGCAAGCAGCAGCCTGGTGAGGTGGTGCTACAGCGAAAGGCAGCAAGAGGCAGCAAGAGCAAACAAGCAAGTCTTTGTTTTTGTTTTTTGGTAGGAGTGGGTTTTAAGGAGAAAAGGAGAGTCTGTGTTAGGGTGAATTGGCAAATCCTGATCGGCATATTAGCTAAATAATGAATTTTTATTGTTGACCTTAGTTTTTTGTCTAAGGAAGGAGTCAGTGTCCAAATAAGAAGATGGATTTTGGGGCCCAGCTTTAAGAGTGTAATCTAACAGTTTTTATCAAAGGAATGAGTATAGAACAGAAATCTGACGGTACATGTTTGGCATACTTGGGCCTGTGTTTGCCATATTTTTGTTCCAAGTCTGTTTTGTTTTGTTTATCACTGGGTGTTGGGTAACTTGGCATCATTACCTCTGGCTACTTTCAGCTGACACTAGGGTGTCATCATTTGGAACCCAAGGAAGCTAGAATCGTGGTGAAGGTTGAAGAAAGCTGATTGTGAGTGTTGCTGTTCAGGTTCTGCAGGGCTATCTGGGCCTAGAGAAGGGCTGGCAGGGTTTGAGCAGTTTGTGAGGATGGACTATCTGGGGATAGTTGCTTTGGAGCTGTCTAGGATGAAGATTCTGAGGAAATATCTGGGTCTGGCTAGTGGTTGAGGCAGTTTGAAGTTGACCTGAAATCTACTGGGACAGATAGGATAAAGGATAGAAGGTAAAGTTAAGGAATTTAGGGAAAAATAGTTACTTAGATGTGCATTTGCAGCTATAAAGCTCATGGCTCTGATAGTTGGGGAAGGGGAGTCTCAAGACCAGGGAAAGGCAGAGATGACCAAGGAAAGATGGAGAGAGCCACACTTAGGAGTAGGCATGGGCTGTTGGCTAATGAGAGACCATTTGACCTGTGTTAGGTGGATTCAAATTGATTTCCTGAAACCTGTAGAAATTTCCTGATAAAGACAGTAGGCCTGCCACCTGTCTCTGAATCTCTCTCCCCTCCTCCTTTCTGCTTCTCTCTGCCTGTCCCTCTGTCTGTCCCTCTGTCTGTCCCTCTGACTCTCTTTCCCTCCCACTTTGCATGTTCATCTCTCTCATGACTCATTCAGACTATATCTTCTCTCTCTCTCTCTCTCTCTCTCTCCTACACTTCTCACAATAAACTTCCTTGTACCACAAAAAGGAACGTTCTACATTTATAAAGAGATAAAAGTTTTAGACATGTTTTCATTACCGTTGTTTGTTATCTATACTAAAACCTATATTGTAGAAAGGGCAATATGAATATAAATCTTTGTGTCATAGTAAATGTTTGGCAATCCAAACAATAGCATGGAGAGATGTAAAGAAATCTGAAACAACTTTTCATATACCTTAAATTACTTTCTCAGACCCATAAATCTCTTTACCAAACCCTTACAACTTACTTAAGTATTCTTACCGCCACACCTTAAAACACTTTCTTACAATTTGCATTTACAGACTCCTATAGATTACTTAAGCTTTCACATCCTCAAACCTTTACATCTTGTCCTTAATACCTTAAAACATTTTCATAGACTGTCTTAACTTCAGACCTGTTTAACTAAGTGAGTAGGAAAGGTAGGGTGTTGTATAGTGAAGGTGGAGTTAGTGCACTGACATACTAGTAGGTTGAGTTTTGATTCTATAAAAAAATTTCTTATCTGCTGAGATGAAAATGGGGTACATTTGGAGAAAGGATGGAAGGGATTTAGCATCAGACTGAAATATTTTGTGTAAGTGTTGAAGGAACATTAGATGTGTTGTTGTGCAGGTTATGTAGTAGGGTAGCTTGGGGGAAAGTGGAATTAGCCATAAGGGATGAAAGGGAAGCTTGATGTACCGTCATGTTGGTGCAATTATTGCCTTATGGGAAAGAAATGTAAGTGATGAGTTTTTGATAATAAGAGGAGTTTGTGGGGTTAGTATCTGAGGTGGTGAAAGGGATTAGAGTACTTGCATATTAGGCATCAAGAAAGAGAGTAGTGGGAATAGATAGCAAAGGGGGTCACAGAATTAACTTGTTAAATTTAGACATGAACAGAGAGGCTGCAGCAAGAGTGTATAGACAGGTTACCTGTGAACTTCATTGTCTAAAGCCTGGGGAGGTAAGTGACAGGGCAAAGGCCAGCGCTAGAAAGTGTTTTAAGAGGTGGGTGGTGAGGGCTGAAAGGAGAACCAGCTATGGAATATTAGTTGACTAGCAATACACCTATTGTGAGTATTTGAAGTGCTGTTGTTGGTTTGTTAATTTGATTTTGTGGGTTTTGTTTGTTTGTTGGTTGGTTGGTTGGTTTGTGGTCTACTTCTTTCTGTAGTCCTTTCTATCCCCCTGAATTTACTATGCATACCAGGCTAGCCCAAAACTCACAGAAATCCACCTGCATCTGCCCCTACACTCATATGATTAAAGGAATGCATCACACTCCACCTACTTTAACCTGGTGTTTTAAATTTCATTATATGCAAGGGCTTTAGAGACAGTGGTCTTAAGGATGTAATCATTTGTTATTATTCTTAAGTGTTTTGAGACAATATGTCATTGTGTTATCTCAAACTCACTTCTATCTTGTAATACTTGTGTTTTGCTTGCTCTAGTGTACTGAGGTACAGCCATGTTTGACATAAGAAAATCACTTTTGAGTGAGAGATTTGCCATTGCCCAGAGAGTCGGTAGCTGATTGCAGTATATTTACAAGAGTGGCATCAGTTTAGCTACACCTCTAGAATCTAGAAGCTAGTACTGAACTTTAATGTTGACTTAAATTAAGGGAACAATTCCCACCCATTTGCCTGTTCTATAAGTGTTTGAACCTTTGAAGAGAAGGACATTTTACTTTCTTGAACATTCTGTTTAGAGCCGAGTGTTCCAAGAACTATAGCATTCTACGTAATGTCTAGATATAGGCTTTTGTGCTTGTTCTCATCTGCTGCAGAAGTAAAGCTCTCTGATGATGGCTGAGAAAGGCATTGGTCTATGCTTTCTGGTTATTTGCTCTCATTGTTTTAGAACAATAATATTTGATTTTGCACTCAGCCTCTGGGCTGTCTAGTATCAAGTGCTTGTTCACCCAAGCACTAATGGGTATGGGTTCCATCTCGTGGAGTGGGCCGAAGTCAAACAGATACTGATTGGTTCCTGCCACAAGCCTTGTGCCACTATTGCACTCAAATATCTTTCAGGCAGGACATCATTGTATACGAAAGAGTCTGTGGCTGGCTTATTGTTTATCTTTCTCGTTTAGTAGCATTCAGAGTACCTTCCTGTACCAAAAATACCTGACCAGGGGTAAAGGCTGTTTGCAGAAATAAGTTCAACCTCTCTATGTTCAATGAATTATATAGGTTCTGTCTTCAGCAATGAGGCATGGCTGTCAGTTTGTGGAGCGAAAGCTATAATATTGTCAATAGCCTGAGGTGTTTACTGTTTCCCATGGGACACATTTAACCAATGACTCAATTAGATATAACCAAGTACTATTACTGGTATCTTTATTTGGGTCATGAGATATTTTGTTCTGGCTCTGGGTCTGTGATTATTTGGTTATTTCATTGAAATCACCTTAATATATGTATGTATTTTAAGATGTTTCTATTGCATTATATTTCCACACTACTCTCAAATAATCTGCAATTTTAGTTATCTCTTTATTTTCCCTCCCTTAACCCCCTCTTCCTTTCCTCTCCCCACTTGACTCTACAACTCCAGTCTCCCTTCATCTATCTAAGTCTATGCTGTTTTCCTTTCCGAGGAAGATTGTTTATTTCCTCCACGGTCACTTACTCTATACCTAACCTCTATGGTTCTATACATGTAGCTTGGTTATAACAGTCTTAAGAGCTAATATCCACAATAAGCAAATACATACCATATTTTTCTTTCTTGGTTTTGGTTACCTCACTCAGGATGATTTTTTTTTTTTTTTTTTTAGTTCATTGACTTACCTGTGAATTTTGTTCTTTAATGGTTGAGTGATACTTCATTGTCTTAGTCACTGTTCTATTGTTGTGAAGGGGCACCAACACCACACAATTCTTATAAATCGAGTCATTTCATTGGGGCTTGGTTACAGTTTCAGAGATTTAATACATTACCCTTATGGCAGGGAGCATGGCAGCATGACAGCACGTAGGCACACATGGTAGCTGAGAGTCCTACACCCAGAACTTCAGGCAGAAGCAAGTGAGATGCTGGGTCAGCCTTAGGCTTATGAATACCTTAAGGCCCATCACCCATGGCACACTTCCTCCAACAAGGCCACACCTACTCTGACAGGGCAGCACCTCCTAATAGTGCTACTGTCTAGGGAGCAAGCATTCAAATCTATGAGTGTATGAAGTCCATGTATATTTAAACTACCTTATCCATTGTCTAGATATACCACGTTGGCATTATCCATTCATCTGTTAAAGGACATCCAGGTGCCCAGCTAGTGATCAATTAAGACACTGACACTTGTCATATTTTAAAATAGGCTCAGTTAAGCTGGGGTAGGGAAGACATTAGTCCCCATAAACTGCAATCCGATGCCATCTGCTTCTAATAATTCTATCCAGATACCTCCCATCCATAATCCCAAATACTTGCTAATGGTCTCAATTGGCCGGATTTTCCATCCACGCCAGCCATGTGCTTCTCCTCCACCTAACCCATGGCACCTTTCTTCTCTTCTCCTCAGGGAACCCTTCAGTCTTCCTCGTCTTCCTTGTGGTGGTCTTTCTGCTTGGGTGCTCATAGTCACAGCAAAAACCTTTATCATTCTCTCAAGCCTTTGGCAAGATGCGTTCTTCCAACGTTTTCTGTGGGAGAAAGTTTTCCCTGTATGATTTTCCTTAGGGCTGAGAAATAAAGGGAAAAAAAATAGTTTTAGGAGAAATAGCAGATTTTAAACAACATTACACCTGGACCATACATATTTGGGGGCAGTGGTAATCAACCAGAAATCTCTGGAACTTTGTCAAGCAAAGCCTCCACAGCTGCTCTGGATGTCTAGTGATCATGCTGGATAGTCAGAGGTCTCTGGAACATTGTCAAGCATAGCATCTATGACTTATCTTCCTGTCTGTGACAATTTCTGGAGGCCCCAGCAAAATCCTCAGAGACTAGATCTACCAGTAGTGTTGGAGCTTCCTGCTGAGGGTAAAACTGGTCAAGGAACTGTTAAGGGGTGCATAAGATGAGACATTCCAGGGCTCTGGGAGTCCCTCTCAGACTTCTAAGTCTCTGTCTTATGACTTAGAAAGAGTTGTCACTTTCACCCCATATGAGAACAAAATCAAAAGTTACCTGTTCTGTCACCTCTGTAGGTTAAGTGGTCTTCTGTTTATGACTAAAGGAGATGCTTGACTCCACCACTAAACCCTGTTTCTGTGAGCTATGTGAGATGTTCCTGGACCCTCCTTGTCTTTTCAGGTACATTAGTGAGTGATGGCCTGTCACAACACAGTTAAAGAAGTGACGAATGGTGAATAATGCCCTGTGAGAAATTTCTAGGAAAAAAGGCAGGAGGTCTTTTATCTCAAGTGCATTTCATCTCCTGTTCTTTGACATCATTTCATGACATTTATATTCAATTTATAATACATATTTATTCTTGTTGGATGTCAGATAGAACCCCATCTGATCAATGTACTCTGAATCTGTATACGGCCTTCTCTCTTACTTTCATGTTTTCCCAGATATAATCTACAGGTGTGTGCCAGGCAATTGTATTTAACCTTGTCTGTGCTTAGACTATTCTGGGAAAGGGCCACTGTGTTAATATGTAGTATGTGCTTACTGTTATTTATTTACATACTTTTTTTGCTCATGATTTTCTGGACTCAAAAAGTTGTCCTTGGTTCACTGCTTTCCTTATTACATTCATGTATAAAAGTACACTGAAACTGAGGTAAGATTGTCTACAGCATTAAACTGTAGTTGACTACATACAAGATCCCAAATCTTGTAGACAGAGATCTGCATAGGGCAGTGGAAGTTGACAATGGCCAGCCACTGCTGTCTTTACTGGGTGCTTCTCTGTGTGTTTCTGTCAGCCCCATTGGTTGAACAAATGGCATAAGAATGGGAGAAGCAGTGAGCTGCTCCATGACAGGCTGCTGATTATTACTTTGTTGTGGCTCACGATCAGATCAGCACATCACCAGCCCATGCCACACACCCTTTCCAATGGCAGCTGGTTACAGAGGCTGCTGCTGTTGTTGTAGTGATTCATACTCAGGCAATGGTTCCTAGGCAGCTAACATAGGTTTGTAACATGGTAACTGAAGACCTACCCACCCCAACCACTTTCTCTAAATTGATTAGTGGTTTTTCTCTCGGGCAACTCCTCCCCACATCACAAGCTTAAGATCTGTGCCCTCTTATTATGGACCCAGATCTTCTTGGCTCAGCCATGTAGCCCAGAGAAAACCAAAGCCTCTGCCCATTCTTTTCATCCTGCTAGAGGAAACTGACTGCTACTTCTGGGTGTTACTACTTTATCACTCAGTCCAGTTCTCTGTGTAGAGATGGGGAGGGTCTGACCTCTCATCTGGAACGCATGCCATCTATTTTCTTGTCATCTTCATGCTTAAAATCAGAGTACATGGATAGGACGAAACAGTTTTTCAGGTGGCGAGCTTCCAAGCTCCCTGCTCTAAGGAGTTGGTTGTGAGTAGAGAAGAAGGAAACAATTTGCCAGTCACATATGGGCCAGACAAAGTTGTTCCACTCTTTCCTATTTCATGGCTTATGCATCCCTTTCGACTATTGATCTATATAATTTAAAAAGCCAAAACATACCATTCCCAGAAAAGAATAAAAAGGCCACCCTTGGTCTGATGGGACAATCTTTGCTGGACAGAGTGGAATTTTCCTTCTGTTCATCCTGACCAGGACAGGAACACTGAACAAGACAAGAAGACTCTGGAAAATTTTTACCAGGCTCTTTTGTAAGAGTATTAATTAATGCAGCTGCTGAAAACCCTTACACATCTCTCTAAGGGGAATGAGGTAATACAAGAGAGCTAAGAATCACCTGATGAATTCCTAGAGCTTCTCTGTGAGCCTAGGAAACCAGAAAGCAACCAATATTACTTTTGTTATGCAGTTAGCCCCAGATATTAAAAAAATACTTTAAAAGTCAAAAGAATTTGAAAATATAAATAGATCTCAATTTTCAAAAATTTCTCAGAGAGTTTACAATAACCTTGACCCTGCAAAAAAAATTCCAAACAAAAGAGAAGAGAAATCACAGATGGGGAAGCCAGAAACAATGGAAAATAAAATAAAAGGATGCCCTGTCCTATTTAAATAATTAACAATGATGTCTTTGCCAAAGGACTGGCAAATAGGAAGAAGCCAGAGGCATGTCTATTTAAAAGACTTAATACTGTTTCTGCCAGTTAACTAGTTTGTTTGCCTGTAGTTGCCATTACAGCCATATTAATAAAAGAAATTGACAAGCTGACTTTAGCCCAGGAACTGTTCCTAACTACCCAACAATCTGCAGAAGCTCTCTTTCCTGAGAGGGATCCCAGAGATGTAGATGAATGACTCCCCAAAAAAAGGGCATTATTGTGGGGAGCCATGCTAAATTCAGCCATGTTAGAAATCCCGTGCTTAGGCTGCATGCTGTGACTTTTGAATTGTTGACCCTTGCTGAAGGAGGTCTGGTGTTCTAGGCTATCTTTGGATCATCTACCCAGAGAAATAGGGAAGTTCTTACAGGGAACTACCCAGAGGATTAAGGAAATTCTTATGAGGAGCTATTCAGGTGATTGTATTCTTGCCTGGGGGCTAGGGAGTGGGATTAGAACAGATCATGTTGACCTTGGTATGTAAAGTCTTACTCATCTGCATTAAAGTGAGTCTTGATTAGAAATTTCCAGACTTGACTCATTATTTCTCCTGTCTCTGTCCCCACTTTCAATCTACATCCCCTCTTTCAGATGAACCCTGGTTCAATTTGTCCTGCGGGCCAGGACACATTATCTGACATTTCTACTGAACCAGGCCCATATCTGATTCTGTAAAATTTCAGCCATCAGCCTGTCCAGCCTGTTACCAGATGATGACCCAACAGAGCCTCTCCAAGAGAGCAGCCAAGTTACTGTCATCAGAGTTCATAAAATGAATAGGGTGCACATTGGGGTATAACACTACAAAGAAAGTGGGTAGGGTATCCAGCACCGACTGACATGAGGGGAGATTTGGTTGGGATATGTCAGCACACAGACCCATCATCACTAATCAGCAGGAGATCTTGGTTCATCTTACTCAGGCAAGGGCTAGCAATGCAGAACAGCTCTTGGCCATGATCAAATATGGCTCAAGAAGCTTTAGCTCTGATCTCAGATGTGAAACAGGCCCTTATCTCTGCTGCCCTTCAGAGGAGAACAAGGAAACATCGAGAATGTAACAACCAGTGCCAATTTTGGTTTTCTGGTTTCTCTGGTTAACATACATGTAAGGCTGGGCTATTAATCCTTTTGCTTACTATAGGACCCTGCTTGCCTAACTGGTCCATTTACTTTATAACAAGTTATCTTCAGCATTTTTCTGTTTAATTTTTGACTGGATAACTTGTCTATTGGCAAGAGTGGGATATTGGCATCTGCTATCAGTGTGTGAGGATCAATGTGTGATTTAAGCTATAGCAGTTACTTTTAAGAGCATGTGTGCCCTTGTGCTTGGGACACAGAAGAATTGCAATGTCCTATTGGTGGATTTTCCCTTTGGTGAGTATCTAGTGTCCTTCCCAATCTCTGCTTATAAATTTTGATTTTTTTTGTCTATTTTCCAGATATTAAAACGGCTACATACCAGCTTGTTTCTTATGCTCAATTGCCCGGAAGATCTTTTTCCATCCTTGTATCTGGAGATGATGTTCAACCTTGAAATTAAGGTATGTTTCTTGGGTTTCAGCAGAAGGATGAATCATGTTTTCACTTTCATTCTGTTAGTCTGTATCATGATTGTGGAATTGATACCATGATGTTGAAGAAAATCAATAAGTAGTGTTTGTAGATTCCTGTTATTCTTCGGTGGGATGTGTGTGTGTGTTTCCAATCTCTTAATTTGGTGATTTGAGATTATTTATTCCTTTTGTTTTATTGGGTGTAGTTAAATTCATTTGACTGGACTTCTCTTTATAGAACCTTTTTATAAGGCTGGATTTTTATACAGAATGTGCTTAAATTTGGTTTTATCATGGATCATATTATTTCCTCCATTTATTGTGGTTGAAAATTTATAATAATATAATAGTCTAAGCTGGTATCTGTGACCTCTTACAGTCTATATAATATCTGACCAGGACCTTCTGGGTTTTAAAGCCTTAACTGAGAAGTCAGATGCCTTGATATGTTACTTGGTATTTTTTCCCTCGTAGCTATTAATATTCTTTCTTTGTCCTGTCAGTTTTGTGTTTTTGTGCTAAGGGAAATTTCTTTCCTGGTCTACTCCACGTGGTGTTCTGTATGCTTCTTATACTTTGATAGGCATCTCCTTTCTTAGGTTAGGGAAATTTTCTTCTGTGATTTTGTAGAGAATATTTCCTGTGCCTTTTAACTGGGTTTCTTCTCCTTCCTCCATTCCTATTAATTTTGGATTTAGTGTTTTTATAGTGTCTCATATTTCCTGGATGGTTTATGCAAGAGTGTTTTTAGATTTAAATTTTTCTTTGACTGAGGTATCCATTTCTTCTACTGTGTAAAGGAACTCTGATTGTTTTCTTTATGTGTAAACAAATAACCTAAAAACCATCCAAACTCATAGCATGATGAGACATGAGACCTCACAAACTAAGACAGTCTATATTGTTCTGAGGTATCCACCATAGAAGACCATTCAGACACAGGTTTGAACCAATACAAAGACTCTATTAAAGTCTCTGGGTGTTGGTGACCAACTGCCAGACCCAAATCTTACTCAGGCTGTGCTTTTAAGCAAAAGACCACGTTTTAGGCTGACATGACTCAGTTAGCAAGAACAGCCAGAAGTGGAAGTACAGTAGCCAAAAAGTAAGGTAAGCACATTTAGGCACTTTCCCTAAATGGATTATGTTTTGTTCTCCTTTTGGCCTGTATTGATGTCTTTCTGCAGGGTTCTAAGGCCTGAATGGTATCTCTCTCAATGGCATAAGTTGTGCTAAGGGCTGGAAGCCTGTTACAATATTCTCTGAAAAGTCTTGTCAATGGAAAATGAAACAGTAGAGTGCAGGGGGAAAAGGAAAAGAAAAATGAAGAAGCGAGAACAAATGGAACACCTTAGGAGAGAGTAGCTTGCTTAATTGATGTTAGGCATTAAATAATGGAATACAGTTGTAGAAGGAGAGCTATAGAGTTATAGAGTGTGAGTTCAATCTAGCCTGCTAATTGGCTCCTGTCTTGACAATCTTGGTGCTCTTCCTAGGTTTTCAGATGCCTGTTGTGACCACAGGTGGTCCTTTTGAAAGCTTAGTGCTGGTCTCATCGAGTTGGAAGTTCTTCAGTGATGGAGTCACAATACCAACTCACATTTAGGCAGGTTCCTTCAGAGAGTGGGTTACAAATATGGTTCATTCTTTTCAGCTTTTCTTTGTGGAACTGGGTCTAGTCTGTGGAAGAATCCCACGCTGGTGGGAAAGGCATGAGATGCAACAAGAGCAGCTCCAGTTAAGGTGGCAGGGATGTGAACCAGATGGTCACATTATATCAGCAGTCAGGAAGCATAAAATAAACATTGGCTGTTCAGGTGCTTTCTGCTTTCCATTAAGTCCCAGATCTCAGCCCACAGTGTTGTATCACAACATGAGATAATGTCACAAACACAGAACATTAAGAAATGTTTATGGGGACCTCCTCCCCCACCCTATGACCACAGCCTATCAGGTCTCATCCAGACAGCCTGCTTTCAGTTCCTCTGTGTGCCCTCTGGGCCTTCCTACCACAGGGAAGTGATTAAATTTGGAGCACCAGAGTTCATGTCAGAGGCACTTCCTACTCCTCCCTCCCCCTAAACCTTGGAGAATGAGGTATTCATTGGCTATGGGAATGGAATAGAGCAGAAGAGGGAGGGAGGGAGTGAACAGGAAGATATAAAAAAGGGGACAACAATCAGTGTGTAATCTTAATGAATTATAATATATTTTCTAAAAATAAATATTTATGGAAATATCTATTTTAGCTGTTCTTAGCAAAAGATTGCCAATGGCAGACTTATAATAAAAGAGGATGTCTTTCTTCGGTGGAAACTAAGGGCAGCTGCACACAATGACACACAGCGATGTGACAAACACAATATTAAGTAAAGGAAATTAGGCAGAAAATATGACGGTCTGTAAGTTTTGTCCTATATATAAAATTATAAATACATAGAAATGTAAAAGTGAATAGAAATTAAGGTCTTTTAACTCAACAAAGCCTCTCTGGAAATGTCCTCACATGCAGGGTCCTCCTAAGTCATACTAAATCCTCAGTTTTTGCATACACAGCTCCCAAAAGCACCTGATGGAATACCTTTTCCAAATCTTGGGGCATCATACTGGACAGAGTATGTTAAATGCAATCATATTTTTTTCCTTGAAACAGAGTCTTGCACAGGCCAGTATGGCTTACAATTTCCTATGTAGCTGAGGAGGCCTTTGAATTCTGATTTTCCTGACTCTATTTGACAAATGCTGAGAGTGCAGGTATGTGGCACAGAGCCTGGCTGGGATTTCAATGTGTGAATTTTATACTCAGGAAATTGAAAGAATCAAGCTGTACTATATCTGCACTGGGACACCCATGGGTGCCCTGTGTTATTTTTGGTACTGAAATGATGTGTCCTGAGTGAGCATGCACTTTGTTATTTGTCTATGTTGAAAAAAGAAAATTAAACCTTTAAGAATTATTATAGAACAAAGAATTATGTAACAAATAAAATATAATATCATCAAGTTAGATTACAGAAATTAGTCCATTTCATGGTATATTATATAGTCATAGAACTATTATTGGTTGAAGATCATTGCAGTAGTAAATAATTAATTCTGATGACTCTCTTTTGAAAACTAACTCTCAACCTCCTTATGCCTATATATTTGCATACACTTTAAGTCAGGGCCTCAGTATATAACCAGGCTTACTCCTGCTGCCTCAGCCACCTGATTAATAGGTATTAGGCGTTCACTACTACGCTTGGCTCAGATGTTATATCCTGAACTCTTAAACATTGAATCAAAATATTTCCCTGAGTTTAAAATCAGGAAGTGTATTTTTGTGTGTTAACACTGCATAAATAATAAAAATAAACAGTTAACTTATATAAATTTCCCTCTCAACAACCCAAACAGCAATTTATTTGCTCATTTTCCTCTTTATTAGACATACTTTATCTCTTATATCTTAAGCATATCAGAGAAAATATCAGAGAGGAAAAAGAAGAAAGAAAGAGTAAAAAAAAGTTCCTATGGTTCAATCAGAGATGAAAAAACATATACCAGAGTCTAAATTTAAGCATTATTGGATTTTAGTCATTTTGCTGTAACCTATTCCCTTGTAATGATTGAGAAGCAGATAGGTCTATACACATAATGATATGTACATATTTGGATATAATGTTATTTATCTTGTGACAGAAGATTTTGCAGAATGCATTGCTTAAAGAAAAAGTAATTTTACAAGACATTTACACTATAGAATCAGCAAAGAAAATAATTGGGAGACAGGATGAGTCCACAGAAATCCTTGTTGGGAGGGATTATCTCACTTTAGAAAGTTTTCCTGCAGTTCACAGAAGCTTTGAACTCCAGGGGCCTTAGAGGCCATGAAGCCCTTGACATAGATCTAGGAAATGGTAAATATAAATAAAAAGCGGCTGAAAAAAAAAAGACTGTGCTTCAGGAAGGATTAGATTCACAGCAGCTGAAAGACTCGGGCCAGCTAGATTTGAGGGAAAGACATCTTGAAGAAATTAAGCTTTTCCTGAGAGACATAGTAGGAGAGAAATAATTCTGTTAGTGTGGTTTCTCAGAACATTGGCAAACCTTTAGTGATAGCTAACAACACATCAGTTTCCTCTTAGATGAGACAGATTTTATTAACACTAAACCCATCAATGTTTTCTAAGACTCCTTGTCTACTTGATTGCCATTGTGTTCATATTTTTGAAAGCTAATATTTCTTTCCCAGCCTTTTCTCCTCTGATGCCTCTTTCTTTACTCTGTGCAGAGAAAGAGATTTAAGTCATTTGTGCCTTATCACTTTAAACCTTTACAAACGGGGGCACTGTTTCATACCCTCAACTCAATTTATTGCTAGATTTATTTTCCTCATTGTGAGACAAATGTTAATTGAACAGCTCCTCCCCACAAGGAGAATTTCAGTTTTCTAAAAGTCAAATTAGCCACACCTAGCCGTGTTATTAAAAGTCTGTGATAGACAAATCAGTACTAATGATAGTGAGTATACATGTTGAAATGGGATGGATTAAGGGAGGTTAAAAAAAAATCTCTCAGGAATGGTTTATTCACAAGTCCTGGTTATATGATGAGGGTATAAATTAACATACTTGGGAAATACTCTGACATCAAATAAAGTTACACATTTTGCTACATGCAGTTGTCATTCAGAATTACACTTGTAGGCGTATGCCCAATGGAAAGGCATACAAATATGTAACAAAACATGAAGAAACTATCTGTCTTAGCTCCAAAGAGTCAACAGTAGCAGACCTGCTCAAGAGGACTCACTCAGGTTCGAGGAGATGGACTTTCCACCTTAGACCATGGCCAAGTTCGTCAGTAACTTCTTAGAGAAGGCTCAGGCGCTGGTAACCGCTGCTGTGACTTACTGGAAGCCTGGACTGGCCACATTTTGGAAGTATTCAAAGGTTGAGCTGGTTCCCCCAACTCCTGCAGAAATCCCCACAGCTATTCAGGGCGTTAAAAAAAAATAATTCAAAGTATTAAAACTGGTAGCTTCAAACAGCTTACAGTTAGGGAAGCTGTGCTGAAAGGTTTGGTGGCCACTGAAGTGTGAATGTGGCTTTATATCGGAGAGATCAAAGGCAACCATGGCATTGTTGGTTATGATGTTTGAAGAACAATTTTTAATATCTGATTTTATTTGAGTTTATATTTGAGTGTTCTTGGACCATGTGTAATGAGACTGCTATCTGAATAAAGTACTAGCTGTAAAAAAAAAAAGTTGCTTGTTCAGCAGCATACAGAAACATGAGGTCATGTCACAAATACATGTCAAGTAAAAGGAATTATGGATTTAGTAAGTGTTGGTTTATAGATAAGCTTGTAAATTTGAAAAACAATTTAAAGTTGATAAGAAGTTAATGAATTCTAAAATCTAAATGGATATTGTTGATTGTTTTATTTGCCTGCACTCAAACTTCAACCTCAAATAATAGCTAACAGACAATACCTCACCATGTGTCGCAGCGGCCCAGGCACTGAAGGTCTTTTTCTGCCTCAGTTGTTGTAGTGATTTGAATGCAGGTGTACTCTACTATACTGGTCACAAGACAGATTTAAAGGATCCTGTATCTTGGATTTTTATGACTTCTGATATCACAATGCTGTTAGTTGTTTTTGCATTTCCATCCCTCCTTTAGCCTCATTTTCAGCTTATTAACATGTAGCCCATGACATACATGTACCTATGTCATGATGTAATTAAGTTTTTAAAGAATAAATTATTTAGCACAAAATATACATTATCTATAATGTAGCTTTCAAATATTATTTTATTCAATTTAAATAATATAACATAATAAATAGAAGAAATTTATTCTTATTTACTTTTTTTTTTTTAACTCATGTACCTTCTCTCTATGGGAAATGCCTCCAAATCATCTTACTTAAAATTTTATTCCATATGCAGAGCCTTATAACTGGTACAAATGCAAAGTAAAAATAAATCTAAATGTCAGCAGTGAATGGGTTATCTCTACATCTCATTATGCAAGCCTTAGAGACCTTTGTGAAAGAGGGGGTAGACAAAATGTATAACACAGTAGATGGAGAAAAGAGATGTAAAAATCAGGTGTGTGGACCACACCACAGATATATGGCACACATTAATTCACAATCACTGTGGTTGCCTGCATAAGACCTACATATGATCATGCCAATCAAAATTTCCTCACGAATGTGTAGAGACATATGCAATTGATGGGTGCTGAAAGAGTGGAATCATTCTTCTTTGGGGATGTACGCACTGATAGATTCTTTAGGTCCCAGTGAATGGCCCACACATCCATGGCAACAGTAATTAGACCCAAAGTGTTATTAATAACAAAAACTAAAAAGGAAAAGGACAGAAATCTTGGAAGATGTGATGGAGACCATGGAGGGAGGTAGTAGTAGGTGAATACATGCATACATACATGGATACATACATACATACATACATTGTATAAATATATGAAATTCTCAACAAAAATAATTATTTACTAATAAAGTATATGGAATTTTTCTCTATGAGGCAATGTGCTTTTATTTTCAGTTATGTCACTTAATCTTTCTATTAATCTTTCTATTATTTTTATTCTCTACCATAGCATATAAGCTGCTTAAAGTCATGGACACTCCATTTATGATATGTTTATCCCCTTTTACCTTACTTCATGTGCCTTACATGGGTGGAAATTAAGAGAATTGAATAAACCAAATTCTGCTGACATTGGTTAGCTGTGTATGTTATATTGCTGTATATTAGAACTAAAAATGTAAGATTAACCAGTTTTAAGGTATTAGAAGCAATACAAGGAAGTTAAATCTGGGGTGTTAAATTTTCAATTCAACTTAAGATACACTTTGAAATTAAATACATTATAAGTCTAACGATAGAAGTTTTTTTAATAATGGAAGAAGATATTTTTGAAATTTTATGTGATAAAGAACCAGGAGTTTTTATTTGCTAATTTATTGCAGATCAGCATTCTTTAAAATATGATACAATGAATTACAATGTGAAACCAAGAGGTCAGTGATGTGTAAGTGTATGTGCGTGTGTCTGTGTTTGTGTGTGTGTTGTAATGCCGATCTGAAAGAGATGTGAGATAAGGATTCTTCTAGGGACAGAGGTTGGTTCTAAGGAAGGCAGAAGGTAAGACAAACACTGAGTTACAAATCCTGGATGACTACTCCTAGAGAGCGCAAAAGGATCCATGTCATTTCTCAATATCTAATAAGTCCCCAACACAATCCAAACCAGGGCCATTTAGTCAGGACCCCTCCACCTTCATTAAATAGTTTCAAGGACACACAGTGGCTTAACCCTAACTTGGCAAGACAGCTGTTGCCACCTTGATCACCAGCTAGGATGATCTCACAAGGAAAATTTCACATTTGATTTTAGCAGGCACATGGGCATCTGAGGTTGATGAAATAACCCATCCTCTGCCTGGCTAGGTTTTTGTACCTGACATTGATCCTTGATGGTCTTATCAAACCAGAGATGTAGAAAATGGGGAAGGGATGGCCCATTGAGACTATATGAATACTTGTCTATCAGAGGGGAAAAATATAAGTAGTAAAGCTATTAACAATTAAAAAACTAGAGGAAATTACACCAGAAGCATTCTAAAATCCTACTCCTTTTCAATCTAGGCTAGCTGAAGCCAAGAGTACTTAGATTAATCTCAACCCCAACAAATCATCCTGGGTGTATTTGTAAGTTTAAGCTCTCTAGATACTGGACAACTCCTTCAAAATTAGGCCAGGTACCCCAAAATCCCTCCTATGTTTTAATAAACATGGCCTCAATAGTCTTTAATAACCTTGAGGGAAAAAAAGGAGGATACAAAGACAAAATGGAGGGAAAAGGAAAGCACAATTGATAGTAATCATGTCAGCTTCCTACTTTCTTAACTTGGGAAATCCTAGACCCCAATCTGGTAGCTGCTCCATTCAGACCAATGTAACCAACTCAATTTTGAGTAAAATGATTTTCCTGCTGTTTTTGAAGGCAGAAGGTGGTCATTCCAGCACAGAAGGAGCAAGGCTACTGGGTTATAGACTACCCACAGGGCAATGTCTCTTTTACAAAGTAGATGCAAACTTGAAGTAAAACTATCCTCTCCTTTGTGAATTCAGCCCCCATTCAAGGCAAACTCGGAAGAGGACAGATATCAAAGTGGATTGCATTGTTTACCTTAAGTGATGTGAGAAGAATTTCCTGAAAATAAGCTGAATCATTATGGGTTTGAGGCTCTGGACTTTATAAGAACAGAGAACACTAGATGAAAATGAATCATGCATGCATTCAATTCTCTCTGCTGTCAGCTCTGTTTGTGATGTGACTAGTTGCTTCAAGTTCAATAAGGACTGCTGCTTTCACTTTCCTACAGTGGTGGACTCTATCCTGGAGTTGGAAGCTAAAATAAACTTATTTTTTCTAGGTTGCTTTTTGTCAGGATGTTTTAATCACAGAGGCAGAAGTGAAACTTCTGGACCATGTGGAAAACAGATGCATATAATTTTTTATTTACTCTTTGAATTTCTAACATGTTCCATTATGTTCATTCTATCAAGAGATAACATATCTAAATATCAGAACTATTTAAGTTTCTTTGAGATGCCTGAGGCAATTTTATCACTCTTCACAACAAGACCCATATTCATCAATGCCTCAAAATTGTCATTTGGCCCAAAGGACCTCTTTATAGTTTTTATTATAGAACTTTGCATCACGAGCAATATCTTTTGCTGAAGTATAAAATGATACCATTTCAGGACACTTGTTAACAGTGATATCTGTCATAATTGGGATTAAGGACTTTAATGAACAAGCCTGCCACTGGTTATTAGGATAATCCCAACTCAAGACCTTTTGGGGGATCATCTTGAATTAAGTAGAGAGATTGAGTCTATTTTAAAATATTTCCACAAAACAAAAAGACATTCAAAATGTCAGCTACAAATTCTATCACATATTTCATTTTGTC
Organism: Acomys minous; assembly: GCF_964271855.1. NCBI lineage: Eukaryota > Metazoa > Chordata > Mammalia > Rodentia > Muridae > Acomys > Acomys minous. The sequence goes on along the minus strand of NC_140491.1, from coordinate 91,809,979 downwards.
TCCATCGGCACCCAAGTTCTAAGGCATGTCAGCATGGATTTATCTGCCTAGAGTTGAGGCTGTTCTATCCCTAGAAGCTCAAATGATTATTTTAGAGAAACTTTTGGATATCTGTTTCCTTTTCTGGCAAGAACCAGATAAAATCAGGCCAGAGATATCTCTAGATGTCTGTAAGTAGTCAAGATCATTCCTTGATCACTTGAGTTCCTTCTTTTAATTTTGTAAGATCTCTCCTCTTATTCCCTAAGTCATTATTTTATACCCATCAATTTAGGAAACTGTCTAACACAATTATGGACAGGGGTCAACATTTACTTTGAGTTGTAATCTCCATTTTCATTTCTATACAGAAAAGACAAATATGGTAGTGGTATTGTATTGGGGGCGTACCTCCTGTATTTCCCCTTATACATCTCTATATTTAGGAATTGACTTCCTCTCAGAGGAAGGATAGCAGGCTACCAAGAAGAGACTTGATATCCTATGAGCATATACAGGGGGAGGAGGTCCCCCTCAGTCACAGTCATAGGGGAGGGAAATAAGGGAAAAAAGGGGAGGGAGGGAGAAATGGGAGGATACAAGGGATGGGATAACAATTGAGATGTAATATGAATAGATTAATAAAATATATTAAAATTCTGAAAAAAAACCGAAGGAGGCTCTTTACACATAACAATGACCAACAGCAGTACAAAGTGAATATGGGTAAAGTTTGATATAAAAAATTGCCTTTTCTCTTTCTTTAGAAGGAAGTAGATACGTATGTGGATTCTGTTTATTACTTTATATAATGAAATTATTTTTTCCCTATGACATCCCAATGTCCTTAAATCAGGGGTAGGCCTTAGCCATGGGCATTCTGATAAATTTAGTCAAATATAGGACAAGACACCACTTTAATATTGGTCTTTCAAAACCTCACTTTTCAGGGCCCTCTTGATTTTTTGTTTTAATTACCTGGACTATGTAAAGGAATACTTCCCAGGTGAGACATCCAAAAAATTGTCTAGAATCCTTGAGACTCCTCTATTCTTGCCAACTACAGCAGCCTATTAATAGATAACCAATGAATTTATGTTTAGGGAATACCCAATGGAGAAGCCTTAAAGGGACAGACTACCATTTATATATATAGCCCTGACAACTAAAAGACAGGGTTGCAGTCTAGTGGCGGCTGCCATTTCTAAATTTGAAGTCTTAGAGTATGATTCATCATCTGTGATGACTATTCTTAGTTGTCAACTTGACTACATCTGGAATTAACTAAAAAACCAAAGTGACTGTGAATACCTTCAAGAGATTTTTTTTTAATTACATCGTTTGAAGTGAGAATGTAAAATTCTAATATGAATCTTTGAGTTTGGAAGATAAACCTTTAATCCAGGTCTTTTGAGGTAGGAAGATCAACCTTTAATCAGCACCAAAATTTCTGCTGGCTAACAGAAATATCTACCTACAACTTATTTTTTTTTTATCAGACTTGAGACAGTTTGCAGACCTAGAACACCTTGAATGAAGGGCCAGCCACTTTCTTCTGAGGATGAACATTGATGAAATACCTAAAAGTCTTACTGTTAGTCCCTTTCTAGTCCTTCTCCAGAGGGTTCTTCAACCTTACACAAGAGCAACTGTTCACTTGGAGGAAGGAAAAAACTTTCCAGGGTCTATTGGAAATTGGTTCTGAGTTTACACTTATTTCAGGAGGCCACAAGAAACACTGCTTCCCTACAATTTAAGAAGGAGATAATAGAGGTCAGGTGATTAACTGAGTTTTGGCTGAAGTCTGACTCACCGTAAGTCTAGAGTGTCTCTGAACTCATCCTGTGGTTATTTCCCCAGTCCTAGAACATATAATTGGGTCAGATGCACTTGGAAGAATTATCACATTGGTTCTCAGACTTGTGAAGTGATAAATGGAAACCATTAGGATTGCCTCTCCCAAGGAAAATAGTGAATCAAAGACTGTATTCCATCCCTGGAGGAATTGCAGAAACTAGTATGACCATCAAGGACTTGAAAAATCCAGGGATATTGATTCCCACTACATCTCTCTTTAAGTCTCTTATCTTGTTAGTGCAGAAGAAAGATGGAACATGGATAGTGACAGTTGACTATTAAAAACTCAATTAAGTAGCAACTCCAAATGCAGCTGTTGTGCCAGATGTGCTTTCCATACTTAAGCAGAATAACACATATCCTTGTTCACAGCACAAATCTATTGATCAAGCAAATGCCTTTTTCTTAGTACCAGTCTCTAATGACTATCAGAAGCAATTTTCTTTCAGTTGTCAGGGCCAGTAGTATACCTTTACAGTTTTACCTTAAGGATATATTAACCCTCCAGCTCTGTGTCAGAACTTAGTTTAAAAAAGATCTTGACCACCTGTCTCATCACAAAATATCACCTTAGGTCACTATATTGATGACATTATATTGGTTAGTTGAAGTGAGCACAAGATAGCAACCACATTGAACTTTTTTGTAACACAGAAAGTAGAAAATAAGTCCAATCAAAATTCAAAGGCCTCATAACTCAGTGAAATTCTTAGGAGACCAATGTTATGAGGAATATAGAGCTATTTCTTCTAAGGTAAAGGATAAGTCATTGCACCTGACCCCTTCCATAAAACTGTCTGGTTTTGTATCAACTTGACACAGGATAGAGTAATTAGAAATAAATTAGAAGGAAGCTAGAGTAATTAGAAAGAAACTTCCAGCTGTAAGGCATTTTTTTAATTAGTCATCAATGTGGGAGGACCCAGTCCACTGTGTGTGGTATCATCCTTGGGCTGGTGCTCTTGGCTCTATTAAAAAAAAAAAACAGGCTAAACAAGCCAGTAAACAGGCATGGTTGCTTTATCTGTTCTTGCTTCCAGGTTCCTGCACTGCTAGGAGTTCCTGTTCTGACTTTCTTTTATGATGAGCAGCAATGTTGAAGTGTAAGCCTAATAAATGCTTTCCTCCCAAACTTGCTTTTTGGTCATTGTGTTTCACTGCAGCAATAGTGACCCTAACTAAGACAATTTCCCGGAAAAAGCACAATGTTTAGTGTGACTATTTTCTTTTTTTAATTATTATTATTAATTTATTCTTGTTACATCTCAATGGTTATCCCCTCCCTTGTATCCTCCCATTCTTCCCTCCCTCCCATTTTCCCCTTACTCCCCTCCCCTATGACTGTTCCTGAGGGGGATTACCTCCCCCTCTATATGTTCATAGGGTATCAAGTCTCCTCTTGGTAACCTGCTGTCCTTCCTCTGAGTGCCATCAGGTCTCCCCCTCCAGGGGACATGGTCAAAGGTGAGGCACCAGAGTATGTGAGAAAGTCATCTCCCACTCTCCACTCTACTGTGGAGAGTGTTCCGTCCATTGGCTAGATCTGGGTAGGGGTTTAAGGTTTACCGCCTGTATTGTCCTTGGCTGGTGCCTTAGTTTGAGCGGGACCCCTGTGCCCAAATCTGCCTATCATAATGTTCTACTTGTAGGCTTCTAGGACCCTCTGGGTCCTTCTACTTTGCCTTTCTCCCATGATTCTCTCATCTAGAATCCCACCCGAATGTCCTCTCCTCTGTCTCAGTTTCCTGGTAAGTGAAGGCTTTCGTGGGGCATGCCCCTTGGGCTAATATGCAGATATAAGTGAGTATATACCATTTGAGTCTTTCTGCTTCTGGCTTAACTCACTCATTATGATCATTTCTAGCTCAATCCATTTATCCACAAATTTCGGGAATTCCTTGTTTTTAATAGCTGAATAGTATTCCATAGTGTATATGTCCCACAGTTTCTTTATCCATTCTTCTATTGAGGGACACTTCGGCTGTTTCCATGTTCTGGCTATTATGAATAAAGCAGCTATGAACATGGTTGAGCAAATTTTAAGGTCTAATATCCAAAATATATAAAGAACTCAAGAAATTAAATACCACCAAACCAAATAACCCAATCGAGAAATGGGGCATGGAACTAAACAGAGAATTCTCAACAGAGGAATATCAAATGGCTGAGAAACACTTAAAGAAATGCTCAACCTCCTTAATCATCAGGGAAATGCAAATCAAAACATCTCTGAGATTCCATCTTACACCCATCAGAATGGCTAAGATCAAAAATTCAAGCGACACCACATGCTGGCGAAGATGTGGGGAGAGAGGAACACTCCTTCATTGCTGGTGGGAATGCAAACTAGTACAACCACTTTGGAAATCTATCTGGTGCTATCTCAGAAAAATGGGAATAGGGCTTCCTCAAGACCCAGCTATTCCACTCCTTGGAATATATCCAGAAGATGCTCCAGCACACAACTAGTGTGACTATTTTCATTCTATAGACAATACATTACTTGGATATGCTACTGTGGCCCATATACCTCAGTAGCTTTGTGAAGTTTTGGGAGCAGGAGAAGGTTCTCCAGAAGCTTGAGGCTCATCAACCACTTGGAGCATATGATGTAGCAGATTGGATGCTACTTGATGAGTCAATGGCAGACATAGATGCTGTTTAGCACCTCTGTCAAGCCCCTATAGGTGAATCATAGAAGAGAACTTTGGGGCTTTGGAGTAAGACTGCCATCACCTACCGACAATTATTCTCCCTTTAAAAATCTCTTGACCTGCTCTACTGGGTCTTTGTAGGAACTGAATATTTAACAATGGGCTACTGAGGTATCATGTGATTGACTGTCCATCATGAGCTCAGTATTATCTGACCCACCATGAAAGCTATTCTTGGTTGTCAAATTGACTGCATTTGGAAATCCAGAAATTGTGGGCACATCTTTCTTTTCATTTTTTCTGCACCTGAGGCAGGTGGATTTCCTTTTAATTGTTCCAGGTCTTTTGGTAGAACGAAACACCTTTAACCTGGGCCATACCTATTTCTTGAAGCTGATAGAAAGAACAACATGGAATCTTTTGCTATTTGCCTGTTTGTTCTTGCCTTTCTAGTAAGTCCATTACGTCACTGGGAAAATGTAGACAAAAACAACAAAACAAAACAAAAAGCACCCCCCCCTAAAAGCCCAAAAGTAAAGTGTTAAACAAACAAACAAACAAAATCCCCAACTGCAACTTGGAGTCTCTTAGGAGAAACACATTGCCAGACACCATGATTTTTATACAATATAGACTTACATAGAGAAGTAACATTTTGGTCTCAACAGACTGATAGCTGGAATCTTAGAGAGTCTCATCTTCCCATTTCTTCTTGAAGGAACATTTGTGGGTAAGGTATGGAGGTATCCACAATCTCTAGATCATTACCATAGGCCTGGCTGCCATTGTGTAGCTTTTATTAGTTCTGTGACCACAGGACTAAACAGTGTATAGTTCGTCCCACCCTCTCTGGGTCATGATGGCATAGATGCTTATGTTACTATGTAAATGGGCATTTAGATGCATAATCTGATTACATAATTTACTTATACTCTTAATGATATTAATAAACATCAATTGTAGATGGTGTAAAGCTAATACCTCCCACCCATGCCTATCAAATATTTCAATTTTAGGATTATGAGATAACAGCTAGTATATTAGACTAGTTTGTAGCATTAATTACAAGATAGGTCCATTGGTCATTTATTTTGGGGGGGGAGGGGCAAAGACCTAGACCTCAAATTATTTCTGAGACAGTTAACTTAAATCAGGCATGATTCACATTCTTTGGGGTCCTAGCAACATTCTTTATAATCTGTTTATTGATTAGGTGGAGCATATAGGCCCTGGGCTTCTTGTCACTGGTGGTCATCTTCAAGCTCCAGGTTCCTGGAGTTCTATTAAACACACCAATTTTGTAAGTGAAGCAAAAACTGTGATACTGTGATAGCTGAGGAGAGAGACACAAGTGACGCTTTAGAAAATCATTCTCATCATAAGCATTTCCACAAAGGATCAAGGTTACAATACCAGGAGCAAGAAGCTCCTATAATTAAACCAACAGAGAAGAAATTAAGCTTTATATCAGGTACCAACCAACAACTAACGAAATAAACATGCTTTAAGGATTGTGCTAAAAACTCTGACCCTTGACCACACATTTCTTATCAATACAGGCAAGAAAAACAAGCTACTATGCTATTGCATTTTGCATTATCTCCCACTTTCTCAAACTAGTTCTTTCTTCAAGACAATATAGAAAGTTCTCCTATTCCTGATGTAAAGTCAGATCATGTCCTGCTATTTTAAAAACCTTAATCCTCTTACATTTTACAGATGAACAGAATCAATGTTATAAGTTGTGTTTCTATATCTCTCAGAGTATTGAAGTCTTCCTACTTTATTTGCATAGTGAAAATAAGTGAATTGATAAAGTTAGGAATGTTTCTGTACAGAGATGAGATGTATTTCTAAATAGAGCCACAGGAGGGAGCTCTAACCTAGACGATAACATCGGTAAATTCATGGTGAAGTTAACAAGTTTTAAAAAGTGTTTATTTTATATATGTGTAATAATATAAATGTATATGTAAAAAAATTTAAAATATTTTTTAAAAAAGAAAAAAGTAAGTGATTGGTAAAGTTAGCTTTTTCTAGGCTTCCCCCTATTTTATGGCGTTTTACTGCTTTTGTTTGAGCCACTCTGACTCTTAAAATGAGTTGGAAATATCCTACTATGTTAGTTTACTTAAAGTGCAGAATTTTCTAAGTGTTCTTTCATCAGCATTTTAGAAGATGCAGGAATTTGAATATACTTTCAGATAGCCATTGTCAAATGCATATGCGTATGCCAGAAAACAAAAACAAAAAGAAAAACAAATAACAAACAAAAACATACAAAAAAAAAAAAAACTGGGCAATTACAAAATACAACCAAGACATTAAAACAAAACTAAAATAGACTACTTAGTGCTTAGGGTTGTCCTTTGGAGAGGTGAGAGATTTGGCTTGACTTAAAATAGGTCACTATTTTACTCTGATGTCACAAATTCCCCATTCCTCTGAGCATTCTAAAGTAGAAATAAATGTTTATTTGTCACATAATAGATAGACTTAAAATCTTTGACTTTTAGGAAAAAGGACCCTAAGACATCCAGAAAGAAAGAAAAAAGAGAGAAAGTAAGGAAAAGAGGGAGAGAGAGAAAGAAGGGAAGAAAGAGAAGAAAAACTATAATTTATTTGTAAATCATATAATTTATTTATCAAAATATTTCTTCTATTTATTGTAACACATCATTTGGTGACACTAGACTGAGTCATACTTTATTATTAATTATAATTTTCTTTTATTATTGCTACCCTGCATTAAAACAAAAGTTGCCCTAAGGTAGTTTGACCCTGACAGTGCAATGATTTCATTCTCTTCTTGTGACTACTTTTCTGTTGCCCTTACATCTTTTGATAAGCATCTAGTTGTCTATTAGCAGGGTTTGGTATCGTTGGAGATCACTACTCTACTATAATGACACCAGAACCTAAAACTACACGAAGGGACCCGAGTCATGTCTCTGGCCTTGGTGAGGGCAGGACAAAGTGAACTATTCTCAAAGTCAAAAGATTCCTCTCTAGCCAGAGACTTTCTTGTAAAACAAAACAAACAAACAAAAGTCAGTAACTTATTACTGCTTTCTAAATTAAGTTATCCAAGTGAGACTTTCTATCACTAAGACAGGAAAACGCACAGCAGGGAAAGCAGTCAGTTCTGGATATATAAAAAATGTACAGAGTATATGTAAAGTCTTCATAAAATGCAGATCAACATAGGGGTGTCTTTTGCTACTACCCAATATTATCCCTTTTTAAAATTTTATTTTATTAATTTATTCAAATTACATCTCAGTTGTTATCCCCTCACTTTTCTATTCCCGTTCCTCCCTCCCTCTCTCCCTCTTTCACCCTTTTCCCTTCCTCTAGGTCTGTGACAGAAGGGGATCTTTTTCCCCACCATAAGGTCACAGCCTATCAGGTCTCTTCCTGGTAGCCTGCTAATCCTTTTTCTGAGTTCCACCAGGTCTCCCCACCAAGGGGAAGTGGTCAAATATGGGGCACCAGAGTTCATGTCAGAGTCAGTCCCTGCTCTCCCACTACTGTAGAGAATGTCCTGTCCATTGGCAAGATCTGAATAGGCCTTTTTTTTTTAAATGGGTAAGAGGTAAATCTTCTTATTAAAAAGGCATATGATAACTGGATAGAAAATGCTATGGCTTCTACACTGTTTCAATAATGAGGAGCATAATAGCTACACTGTGAAACTTTGCAAATTTGGACTGGAGAATATAAATTTAAAGTATAAAATTCACAAGCAACTGAAAAAAATAAGTGCAATAAAAACGTATACTCTGGAGCAAAATAAAAAATATTTGACAACAGAAAACTGCTAAATTCTATATTTGTCACCACTTCATAAAGCTTGGATACACAGTAGTTGATGGTTGACTGTTCCTTAAAGGGTGTGCGGAAATTCCTCAAAAGTGATATGACTAATTAGGTGACATTCTATCTCTAAATTTATACTCCAAATGTTTGTAGAACTGCTCAATGTGCACTAATGGCTACCTATTCCTGGTAATTCATTATTTCTTAAAATCAAGTAATCTGAACAAAGCTAGAGTGCACCTTTAATTGCCTGCATATATAAAATACAAATGTGAGTGACTTATTGGAAGAAACATTCCAATTTTATTTTTAAACCTTTATTTGAAAGGTGGCAAGGGTACCAAGATTACAGTGTACAACCTTCTGCTCCTCAGTCTGATCCCAAGAGCTGGAAAAGAGAGCTTTGGAGTGAGTCTCTGAAGACTGCAAAGACACTTATCTCCAAATTCTTATTAGCTCCTTAAATTCTTTCTTTTTCTTCTCAAGTTTCTTTGTTCTTTTGCGATGATAAGCCTATTTAAAATCTTACTACAACATGATATAACAAGGCTGGTGTCCATGGGGGGAGGGTTCCTTCTTTGAGGATGTGGAGAGGGGAGGTTAGATGGAGGAAGAGACTGGGAGGGAAGGATGGAAAGGAAGCTTTGGTCTGGATGTAAAGTAAATAAATGACTTAATAAAAATAAAATAAAATAACCTATGCAATAAGGTGTTTAACTTCCGGACATCTGAATTTTTGAAATACGGTCTAGAGGGATGTTGGAAGGCAATGTATGTTTATTTCATATAAGCAATAATCCTCACAATGGGGTGAGGTTATTCTATGTTCCTGATAGGATCCATGTGCTGACATACCATGATTAATGAAATCTACTACACAGTATGTTTATAAAATGGGTTCAATTTTTCACTCAAACTTCAAAAACACTGTGGCTCTACAACACTTTCCTTCTAAGAGTATAAGCTACATCCCTATATGAGTGTTGGCTAGCTGTAGAAATTCTTTAAAAATTACAATAAGTGTGACTGGTCTTGTGCCTTATTTTGGCAAATAAAGTAAAGCAAAAGTGACACGGAAGTTTCAAAACTAGTGTTTTAACAATGCTTGTGTGTTCTAGTCCTTTCTTCAGATCTAAGCCCCGAAGAAGCATAGGATCCTTGGTGGCTGATAACAAACTTTCAGGGAGAGTCAAATTCTCCCACTCCCTCCAGGTGATATGCCAGGTAGAACTTGACATGGTTGAGCTAGTACTAGTTTTTATGTAGATATTATACTGTTGTGGAGGCTCATACTGGGATTCAGAAGGTAGTTGACACCTGCTCTTGTATAATAGCCTTGGAATCCAGCTGGTAGTACTGTTTGGGAATGTGTAGAACCTTTAGGCACTGGAGCCTTTCTGAAAGAAGTATGCCACTGTGATTAGGTTTTGAATATATGCCCAGGAATGGTATGGCTGGGTCTTGAGGTACAGTTATTTCCAATTCTGTGAGAAAGTGCCATATTGATTTCCAAAGTGGTTGTACAAGTTTCCATTTCCAGCATCAATGGGGGAGTGTTCCCTTTTCTCCACATCCTCACCAGCAGGTGCTGTCACTTGAGATTTTGAGCTTAGCCATTCTGAGAAGTGTAAGATGGCATCTCAGAGTTCTTTTCATTTGCATTTCTCTGATGACCAAGAGCTCTGTACTCCATTTCTTTTAAAATTAATCCATATTACATTTCAGTTGTTATCCCCTCACTTTTATCTTCCTGTTCCCAACCTCCCTCTTGTGCCCTATTCCCCTCCTCTAGACCTGTGTGTGCTAACAGGATCTCCCTGCCAAGGGGAAGTGATCAAATCACAGGCACCAGAGTTCATGACAGAGACAATCCATGCTCTCTCCCTCTCCTCCTCATCATAATGAGTAAGCTGTTCATTGGGTATATCTGAACATTTTTAATTGGATCATTTGGTTTGTTGGTTTTTAATTTTAGAGTTCTTAGTATTTAGCTATTAAAAAACAAGAAAGGCATGAAATTTTCAGGCATATGGATAGATCAGGAAAAGATTATCCTGAGTGAGGCAACCCAGACCCAGAAGGAGACACATTGTATATACTCACTTTTTAGCAGATATGAACCACATAATACAGGATAAATATACTACACTCCACAGACCTAAAGGAGCTAAATCACAAGGAGGGAGGATGCTTAATTCTTATTCAGAAAGGAAAATAAAACAGACACTGGAAGGAGTTGAAGAGAGGGAACAGCACAGGAGGCTACAGTAGGGATTCTCTGAAAGACTCCACCCAGCAGGGGATCAAATCAAGACTCACAGCCAAACTTTGGGCAGTGCACAGGGAATCATATGAAAGAGTTGGAGGACAAAAGGATGTGGACAGGATGGTAGCTCCACAAAAAGACCTCAGGGGTTGCTTCTCCCCTCTTCTGAGGAATAGGGGGGAGATAGGAGAAAGGTAAGGAAGGAGAGGAGGGATTAGAATATGCCTGGGATGTAAAATGAATACATTAATTAATAAAAAAGGAACTTAATTATGTAAGTTGACCCTGTTCCAAGCCACCTGCTGCCACCCTTTCCACCGGATCAGTTCATATATACAAACAGACAATCAAACATGCATATATTTCAGATTTCTACTTTCTATCATTTAAAAAATATTTTTTCTCAATTTCTCATTTCCTATATTTCTTAATAAAATTGCTTCTACTTTGAATAGTCTCCTACGATTCCATACCATTAAATTTCATTGATTCAATGAATTCCATGCACTGTCTCAAGTTGATCTTTAGTGAGTGTTGAGTGCCTGACACCTTACAACTTTGTGTCAAGCACAAAGGGTCAGAGAAAGTTTCTATAATACTCAAAAAGTCCTGCATTAATCTCAGGATTCACTTACTGGTCAGAAAAACATTAAGAATATGATCACAGAAGGACTAATCAGAAGCATGACCAGCATCTGAGACTCAGACTTATAAAGAAAAGCAGGGTTATGTCAGGTGTCTTACTCCCCAGAATAGAATTCCAAGGCACTTGAGACAAGAATCACAAGGCATACCAGAAGACCAGACTGCATTAACACTCTATACCTCTATTCAACCATTGTCTCATCACATTAATTACTTGGTTATTTAATACCCAAACTCAATTTAGCAGATAAGAGCTATAGTGAGTGATTTTATTATTTTTTTCAAAAATGACAAATGTTGGATGAATGATGAATGAGTATGTAGCATTTGTTTCCTCAGATTCCAAAATATTCATATGAAAAAATAATTCTGTAGAAATTAGCTTAAAAGATAGTTTATGGACATTACGTAACAATCCTTTGTTTCAGAACCAGGACTACTATTGACAAATTATCTTCTATACTTATTTAAAGGCTATAGCCAGAGCAGTAGATCCTCCCCACAAAACATTACTGTCATTGTCATTCACCAACTCTTGCATATTACTGACACTTGGGAAGAAAAAGAAAGCGAATTTTTCCATACAAACACCTGGGAATTGATTAAAAGTCCAGACACTGGTTTGTTAATTACTTTAAAATCTCTTGATGCCTATTGAACAGTGAGTTTCTGTAAAATCAGAGCCATGCCACAGATCCTGATAATTCCAGTCTGGTGGTTCATTTCACTCACAAAATTTTTCTGTCTTTGTGTAGCTCTAAACCTGTGGCAAACCAGCTCAGTTCAGAGTATTGAAAGTCTCTATCAGTAAATTATAACAGGCTATATCTGGTCAAGTCTGCAGGGTCCTGTCTATTTTTCCATGACATAACTCTTAAAAACATCATATGTATGAAGCAGCAAAAAGGAAAAAAAAAACTTCTCAATCAGTAGTACACCAATGAGAACTAGAAAAACACCAAACACAGCAAAATCAATAACGTGACATAAATCACTATGTACTTGTCCTGTTTTTTTTAATTGCCAAACTGACACAACAATATTATCACCTGGGAAGAAAAGGCAATTGAAGAATTATCTCCATCACACTGGACCCTACTTTGGGATATAGTCTTGGTTGTTAATTGGTCAATCTGACTGTGGGTGAGTATAAACCAGGGAGACAATAAGAGGCATTTCACCAGTGGTTTTGCCTTCAGTCTTGCTTTCACTTCCACCCTGACTTCCATTAATTGTGGACTGCAAGCTGGAAGGGGAAGCCCACTAAATCTTTCCTTCCTCCAATTGCTTCTAGTCAGTGTTTTATCACAGCAAGAGAGTCTCAAACTAGAATAGTACCTTTCAGGGATAACTTTGAACATTAGTGCTCTCAAATTCCCAGTCAAAAGGTACAAACACACACACTGCTTAAAAGTAATTGCAGCTCTCTCTTTACTTTTGTCTTTAGGAAGTCACCTCACCATCAAGAGAGAGAGCACCTTAACGTGTAAGGAAGGAAACATGTATTCCAAACAAATGAAATTGTAAATAAGCAGATACGAATATCACATATCTTATCTTCAAGTCAAAATAGACTTGTCAGAGGAGGTAAGCACAGTCACTTCATAGTAGTTAACATGCTAATCCATCAGGAAGACCTCACAATTACTTAATTATGGGCAATGTTTGTGAGGGCACTAATTTTAGAAATCAAATACCATTAGATAAGAAGTCAGAAAAACTCTAACAATTAAATGGGTGACTTCAATCTATTAAGTGAATATAACAATTTCATTTGCTTAGACATATTGTTTTAAAAATATGATAGTCATATCTCAAATTATTTAGGAATGCAAACAAGACCATGTTATGCCCAGTTTACATGTGTAGTATTAAATTTTACCATACATGAACAATTATGAGTGGCATTTGTCTTGAAAAGCATGGTATTAAATAGTATGACATGAACCTGGTATTTTATATTTTGTAGCCCACCATATTTATGATTTCAAGAAAGAGAAATGCATCCTCTATTATCCAGGATCTTGCACCTTAATGTGATCTGGTTCTTGGCGTCCCTGTGAATAGGCCTGACATTTAAAGATAAACCTTCACTTTCTATTAAAGACAAAGGATTTCAAATAACACCAGGATCAGATAAACACACCCTGGAACCTGAAGAATTAATAAAAAGAAAAAAAAATCAAATTTGAAGACACATTATACTTGAACACTGTTTCATGCATAAACCGTTAAATGATTGCGTCTCCCAGTTAGTGTATATGATTGGTTTTCTACAAAATTACAGTTTTAGCCAAAGTCTAATATTTTAACTTTTAGACATGATTTCCTAAGTTATGTAGCCATAGGATTTCTCTTACTTTTGCTTGTATTTTACTCAGAACATTAGGTTGTTTGTTTTTTATTCTAAGCACAATTTTAATCCAATCCTAAGCAAATTCAAATAATGTTCTTTATAGTACATTCTTGATATGTGTCATGTTTTGTTCATTATATCAACTTTATATTGCTGCAATTGCCAGAAACCACAACATTCTCTAATATACTTGAAGTATTTTCTTGGTGGCTTTTAGAAAGAAATGAAATCTTGCCTAGGTTTCCAATATACCTATATGCATTGTTTTGTTGAAGCATGCAATTTAAAAATATCTACTAGAGGTCCTGGCTGTGGGTTCCTTTATCTGAGACGCTGGTCTGATAATCTGGTCACAGAGTTTTCTTCAGCCTTCTGGAGGCTAGCTAAGGAAGGCTGCATCTTGAGACCGGTCACAAAGAAGGCCTTTAGAGCAGGGAAGGAGCGCAGGGCAGCTGGGCTCAGCTGAGTTGAGACAGTAAAATTCTGCGTCCCATTCTCCCATGCTTCTCTCACCTAGGAGGGAGGAATGGGAGGATACAAGGGATGGAATAACATTTTGCGTCCCTTTCAGAGTGAGGAGTGAGCCTCTGGCTTGTGAAAGGCCAGACCACACTTGATTAAAATGAATACAGTCAAGAGTCAAAGAACTAGATTTTAATTCACTAATCTTAATGATAAAAGAAAGACAAGGGGAGAGAGCTACAGGAGAAGTAGGGTGTGCGCTCTCAAACCTTCCAAACTCTGCATTTTAAATTAAGTGTACTCTGATAGCAGGAGACAATCCCAGGACACTTGGGGCACGGGAGGGGCGGGGAGGGTGGTGGTGAGTGGGGGCCTTGTCTCCAGGACATCTTTGATATGTTTTTCTCCGAATAGCCAGCTTTTGACACCTTTTGTACGGGTTAATGTCTGCAAGGAACTATCTTTTGAACACATTTGGGTCTGGTGGGTTGTTATCAGCATGGCGGGGGCGGGGTGTGTGTGGCATCTGCTCACCTATGTTGAAGCACAAAGCTTACCAGGAAGGAGCATCTCCTCTGCCTTGGAGACAGGGCCCACACTGGTAATCAATAATATTAGCTTCACCAGGGTACCAACAGACAGTTTCTACATAGATATGGTATCTGGCTCTTCCCTGTTTGAAGATGTTCTTCTCACTAAGAAACGCCACTTCTAAAAGTTACTGGTTGGGGGGAGGCTGGGGGAAGGAGCTATGAGTATTGTGAAGTAGCCTTCCAACTCTGAGAGAAAGATGGGATTTGGTAGTTGACTGTTCCAGCCTCTGTTCACTCCATGAATCTTCACTTCCTTTAGCCTAAAACGTGTTCTGTTTACTGCTCAGAATCTGTCATTTACACTGAGCAGTACTAAACATGTGTTCACCACTACTCCTCCCTTTTCTAAAAACTTCATCTTTTCTTCCTCATGTATCCCCTTTGCACATCCATTATGTAATCATCTCCTTAATTGACCACATGTATGTAATATTTTGGCAAGTGTTGTTTGACTTTTTCTCGTAGGTGTGAACAGATGTCTATTTATCCTATTTTGGAAAACAATGGCTGGTCAAAGAAATACCTCTATTGAGGTTTAGCTGGGTTAAAAATTAGTGTGTGAGATTTGCTTACAGGATGATTGGTGAAGGGTTATTTGCAGGAGCATGGATTGCTCAAAGCAGCTGCATCACTGAACAATTGCACCCGAGCTGAGGGATGACTCACAAATACTTACCCTTGGTCCTCCCTGCCCAGAATACAAGCAGATTTACCATTTCTTCTTCCACAGAATTTGTTGCTTTTAGGACCTTGTTTTTTACTTTTTTTTTTTTTTTTTTTAGCTTTCTCAGGTCTGCTGAGTTTTAGAAGCTTTATAAGCATATATATTTTAAAAAATTATTCACATTACATCCCTATTGTAGCCCCCTTCCTTGTCTCCTTCAGGTCCCACCCTCCCTTCCTCATCACTCCTGCCCTCCTCCTCTAGTCCTCAGAAAGGGGAAGCCCTTCTCCACTGTCATTTGACCTGAGCCTATCAAGTCCCATCTGGACTGCCTGCATACTCTTTCTCTGTTGCCTGGCAAGGCTACCCTGCCAGAGGGAAGTGTTCATCGACTTGGCAGCAGAGGTGGTGTCAGACACAGGCCTACTACCCACATTATGGAACCCAAAAGGAGACGGTGCTGCCAATCGACTCCATCTGAGCAGGTCTCGGTCTAAGTCCTCACCATGCAGAGTCCTTGGTTGGTGCATCAGTCTCTGCAGGTCCCACGGTGCCCAGATTTGTTGGCTCCATTGGTTTCCTTGTGAAGTTCCTGTCCCCTCCAGGTCCTCGCCCAACTCTTCCAAAAGACACCCTGCACTCTACTCAAAGTTTGGCTGTGATCCTCAGCACTTGCTTTGGTCCGCGGCTGGGTGGAGTATTTCAGAGGACCCCCATGGAAAACTCCTGTCTTGTTACTTCTCTTTAACCTTTTCCAATGTTGATTCTATTTGCCATTAGAATTAACCATCTTCCCTAGGGTTCTTGTTATTTAGCTTCTTTAGGTCTGTGTATTTTAGTGTGGTAACTCTGTATTATGTAGCTAATATCTTCTTATAAGTGAGTATATACCATACATGTCTTTCTGGATCTGGGCTACCTCACGCAGGATGATCTTTCCTAGTTCCAGCTGTTTGCCTGCAAATTTAAAGATTTCCATTGAGTATTATCACATGGTGTATATCTATAAAAATTCATTATCCGTTCTTAGGTTGAAAGACCTAAGGTTGTTTTCAAGACCTGGCTATTATAAATAAAGCTGCTATGAACATAGATAATGTCCTTGTGTGGTAGATTCCAATTTTTTTTTTGAGAAAGCTCCAGATTGATTTCCAAAGTGGTTGTACAAGTTTGCATTCTCACCAACAATGGAGGAGTGTTCTATTTTCTCCGCAACCTTGCAAACACGTGCTGTCACTTGAGTTTTTGATCTTAGCCGTTCTAACATGTAAAAGATAGAATCTTAGAGTCATTTTCATTTGTATTTCCCTGATGATAAAGTAGGTTGAGCATTTGCTTAAGTGTTTCTTGGCCATTCGATATTCCTCTGTTGAGAATTCTGTTTAGCTCTGCACCTCAATTTTTTAAATTGATTGTTTGGATTTTGATGTTTAATTTCTTTTTTTTAATTTTATTTTTTCCTTTATTAATTTATTCTTGTTACATCTCAATGGTTATCCCATCCCTTGTATCCTCCCATTCTTCCCTCCCTCCCATTTTCCCCTTATTCCTCTCCCCTATGACTGTTCCTGAGGGGGATTACCTCCCCCTGTATATGCTCAAAGGGTATCAAGTCTCTTCTTGGTAACCTGCTGTCCTTCCTCTGAGTGCCACCAGGTCTCCCCCTCCAGGGGACATGGTCAAAGGTGAGGCACCAGAGTATGTGAGAAAATAATACCCCACTCTCTACTTTGGGCCCAGGGTCCTGCTCAGACTAAGGCACCAGCCAAGGACAATACAGGCGGTAAACCTTAAACCCCTGCCCAGATCTAGCCAATGGATGTTTAATTTCTTGAGTTCTTTATATATTTTGAATATTAGCCCTTCGTCAGATGTAGGATTGTTGAAAATATTTTCCCAATCTATAGGCTGTCATTTTGTTCTGTTGACAGTGTACTTTGCCTTACAGAAGCTTTTTGGTTTCACAAGGTATTAATTGTTGATCTTAGAGCCTGTGCTGTTTATGTACTTTTCAGGAAGTTGTAGCCTGTGTTAATTAGTTCAAGGCTCTTTCCCCTTTTCTCTTCTAATAGATTCAATTTTCTGTTTTTATGTAAAGGTCCTTGATCCACATGGGCTTGAGCTTTGTGCAGAATGATAAATATGGTTCCATTTTCATTTTCTACAGGTAGACATTCAGTTGGAATAGCACCATTTATTGAAGGTGCTATCTTTTTTCATTGTATTGTTTTGGCTTCTTTGTCAAAAGTCAAGTGTCTATTTGTGCATGGGTTTATTTCTAGGTCTTTGATCTGATTCCATTGATCCACCTGTCTGTTTCTATGCCAGTACCATGCAGATTTTATTACTGTTGCTCTATAATACAGCTTGAGATCAGGGATGGAGATACCTCTAGATGATTTTTATTGTACAGGATTGTCTTAGCTATTTGGCAGTTTTTGTTTCATTTTTCATCTCATCCTATAAAGATGAGAATTGTTCTTTCAAGGTCTTTAAAGAATTGTGTTGGCATTTGATTTCAATTACATTGAATCTGTCTATTGCTTTTGGTAAGATGTCCTTTTTTACTATGTTAATCTTACCATTCCATGACTACGGAAGATCTTTCCATTTTCTCATATCTTTTTCAATTGCTTTCTCCAGAGACTTGGAGTTTATTTCATATAAGTCTTTTATTTGCTTGCTTAGAGTTACACCAATATACTTTCTGGTTTTATTGCTGTAGGTTCCAACTTTTGCAAACCTACTTTATTTGGGGTTCTTTAAATGTTTATACCTCACTTCCAACTTACTTACCCTAGATAGGAGAGAAGGGAGGTTTATGGGAACAGTGGAAGTAGACCTTTTTGCATTCAGTTCCTGGGAACGAATTCCCTGGAGTAGTCAGCAGAATTTCAGCAGACCAGCATTTCCACCAAAGCTGCTGCTGGAACTTGCAGCAACTGGAACTCAAAGCCTCACATCCTTCGCTGGAGCAGCTCTCTCTAGGAGCGTCTCAAAGGGGAGCGATGAACAGCCAAACAGTATAGAGACCCAAAAAGTCTAGCCTCCTATTTAGCTATTAAAGAGTCTGTACTAGGATGTTTTTCAGATGGCAAAAACCAAGCTCCTTTCCCCCCCATGAAGTGGTTCATTTTCTAAGTGGATAAACATCACCTGCTCTCTCACAATTTGTTCCCCATTCGATACTTGGGATCAAAACAAAACATGTTTACTTCCAATACCTGTCCCATACTTGGGATCAAAATGAAAACATGTTTATATCCACTACATATGGTTATTGTGAAGGGTGTTGTTTCCCTACTTTCTTCATCAGCCTGTTTGTCCTTTTTATAAAGGAGGACTATTGATTTTTTAAAGTTGA
Organism: Acomys minous; assembly: GCF_964271855.1. Classification (NCBI taxonomy): domain Eukaryota; kingdom Metazoa; phylum Chordata; class Mammalia; order Rodentia; family Muridae; genus Acomys; species Acomys minous. The sequence continues at coordinate 91,791,320 of NC_140491.1, read as the reverse complement.
TTTTGTATCAAGCTACTTCAGTGAAGTTGTTTATCAGCTGTAGGTGTTGTGTTCCTTCATTGGATTTTTGGGGTCACTTAGGTATTCTATATCATCTGTGAGTAGTGATATGTTTGGCTTCTTCCTTTCCAATTTGTAACCCCTTGATCTCCCTTAGTTGTCTCATTGCTCTAATTCAAGAACTGTATTGAAGAGATATATAGATTGTGGACAGCGTTGTGTTGTCCCTGGTTTCAGTGGAATTGATTTAAGTTTCTCTCCATTTAATCTGACGTTGACTATAGGCTTGCTGTATATTACCTTTACTATGTTTAAGTATGTGCCTTGTATCCCAGAGTTCTCCAAGGCTTTTAACATGAATGTGTCCTGGATTTTGTCAAATGGTTTTCCAGCATCCAAGGGGATGATAAGGAGATGTTTTTTTCTTTCAGTTTCCTTACATGGTAGGAATTTGATTGATGGATTTCTGTATATTGTTCCACCCCTGCATGCCTGGAACGAAGCCTATTTGGTCATGGTGGATAACACTTTTAAAGTATTCTTAGATTCAGTTTCTGAGTATTTTACTGAAAATTTTTGCATCAATGTTCATAAGGCAAATTGGTCTGAAATACTCTTTATTGGTTGTTTTTGTGGTTAAGGTAACAAGGTGACTGTGGTCTCATAGAATGAGTTTTTTAATGTTCCTTCTGTTATTATTTTGTGGAATGCTTTGAAGAGAATTGGTATTAGCTTTTCTCTGAAGGTCTCATAGAATTCTGTGCTTAAATCCATATGGCCCTGAAAATTGTGTGTGTGTGTGTGTGTGTGTGTGTGTGTGTGTGTGTGTGTGTGTGTGTGTTGGAGGACTTTTTATGACTGCTTCTATTTCTTTAGGAGAAATAGGACTATTACATTGTTTCCCTATTCTTGATTCAATTTTGTTAAGTGGTATCTATCAAGAAAATTGCCAATTTCATTTAGATTTTTAAATTTTGTGGCATATAGGCTTTTAAAGTAAAATTTAACGATCCTTTAGATTTCTTCATGTCTGTTGTTATTTCTACCTTTTCATTTCTGAGTTTTGTTGATTTGACTACTCTCTTTCAGTCATTCAGGTAGCTTGCCTAATGGTTTGTCTATCTTATTGATCTCAAGAACCAGCTCTGGGTTTCATTGATTCTTTGAACTCTTTTCTTTGCTTTTTAACTTATTGATTTCAACCCTGAGTTGATGATTTCCTGTCATCTACTCTTGTGTGTTTTTGTTCTAAAGCTCTCTGGTGTGTTGTTAAGTTGCTAGTATGGGATCTCTCCATTTCTTTATGAAGCAGCTTAGAGCTACGAACTTGCAAGGGGTAATTTAGATTTTCTTCTATTAGATGAGGTTTGCTTTGTTAGACAGTGTGGTCAATTGTTGAGAGGGTTCTATGAGGTGCTGAGAAGATGGAATATTCTTTTGTTTTGGGGTGAAATGTTCTGTAGATATCTGTTAAGACCATTGGATTCATGACATCTTTTAGTTTCATTATTTCTCTTTTTAGTTCTTCTCTTGGTATTCTGTCTGTTAGTGAGAATGGGTTGTTAAAGTCTCCCACTATTAATGTGTGGGGTTCAATGTGTGCTTAAGCTTTAATAATGTTCCTTTTATGAATATTGGTCCCCCTACATTTGGGGCATCGATGTTCAGGATTGAGACATCATTCTGTTATATTTTTCCTCTGATGAGTATGAAGTGTCTTTCTTCATCTCTTTTGATTAGCTGATGATCATGGACTAACCTCTAAAGTTATATTGAAGCCCATAATCAAATTCTTTATTTTATTAGAATTCCTTGGTTATCTTGTCTCTTTTTAGGAATAGAAAATTTACTACGACACCTAGTTTTGGTAGGTTTTTCCACCCTTCATCTTCCAACAAATAATCCTGAAAGAGACTTTAAGGTTTGAAATTATGGAAATGTTATATATCATTATGAAAACTGACATTTTCCTTCCTGACCTTTTTACTTTATTCTGGACCTAAGTTTAGTCAAGCCTTTGATAGGAAAGAAGAGCAACCATGAGACCAATAATAGATGCATTTGGAGAAAAATGCAAAAGTCTCAAATTCTCAGATATAACCAGCCAACAGATTTTGTAACTACCTGATGATAAAATCCCTATTTCCTGCAGACTAAGTGAAGACAAATCTCAGGCAAAAGATTCATAATAAAATGCTTGAATTCCTCAAAATAATAGCTAGAGTCAGATGTCAGTACAATTTAGGGGAGTCACAGAATGCTGTCAGGAATAACTAATTAGCTGGATTAGGGCCCAAGGTGACATAACCAGGAACAAGTCAATGAACTGAGCTGAAGAATAATTGTGAGCAGGGTTAAAAAAACATAAAACAGACACATATTAGCTGCTGCCACATTGACTCCCTAATTCTTCTAATAGATGACTTTAATGCACAAGAAAGATTCAAAAGCATTATTTTGTACCCCCATTTCTCTCCACATTGCTTTTTTCTGAAGGATGTAAAACCAGAGAGTCTTATACTCTGTTATATAAGTTTGAGGAAAATGTCATATACCGTTAGTAAAAGCATGGGCATTAATAGATTACATTGCCTATAGGTTAAGAATTATTATGAGTTATCCAGTGCCAAACAGAAATCTTGAAACTTTTCTCAGCCAAACAAGAGTGACATCTAAGCAGTATTAACCTTTACGTCCCAGGGGCAGTGGAAATGTACAAATACTGGTTGTAGTAGAGACCTGTAAGGTGAACTAATGGTGTTCATCAACACATCTTTCAACAATGCTGTACAGCCTGGGAAGAAATAAAGGAGACGGTTCTTAGATCACAACTGCAGTATAACACTGACCTAAGTAGTAGGCCCAGTTCCAGCCTCATACTGGATGTGGTACCATTGCTAGAAAAGATCAGCATGTTCTCTGTTGTGTGAGATGTTATATGGCCTTGATGAAAGGGAGCTGAGCATAAACATCCATTACTGTCCTTCCTGAGTGTGGGTGTGATGTGATCAGATGCTGACTTCTCCACGGCGATGGAATCTACCCTTCAGCCATGAGCCAGAACAAACTATTAAGTTGCCCTTTTCCTAGAATATTTATTACAACTATAGGAAAAGTAGGTAAGAGTGATCCTGAAGTGTGGATTCTTTCTTTGCAAGCTAACTTTTTGTTCCAGTTGTTTTTAGATTTTTTCCATTTAAAGCATTAGTCATTAACATTTCAATCACTGTTTTGTTTTTTTTTTGCAGGGTGATTTATTTGGCAGTACCAAAATTCAAATATGCATAATCTCTAAATTAGCAATTTTTCCTCTGAAAGCATATTTTAGAAAATAATTATGTAAAATCCAAAAAGAAATATAGTATGTGATTTGGCATTCATATTAGGAAAGTCAAATTACCAAAGTAGTTTAATTTTTCTATCCCATTCATAAATATTTCTTTATAGATTGTATTTTCACCCCTAACACACACACGTACATACACACACACACACACACACACATACACACACACACACACACACACACACACACACACACACACTTTTTTTCTTTCTTCTGTTTCAATAGTGTCTGGAAGAACCTAGTGTTCTGCACTACATTTCAAATTGATGAAGGCAAAACAGTATTTTAAGGCATAAGAAGGCAGCTTCCAGCAGGCAAGTTTAGATAGCAAAGTTTTTCTTGTATTCTGCTTTTATCTTTACATCGATGCTGTTGGAAAGTATATGATAAAAGAGAAGAGTTATTGAAGGAATTTATTTCCAAGTTTGCTGTGAATCTGTTTGGATCATCAGAGTTCTACAGCAACATATAAATTCACAAAAATACATGACATGCAATTTCTCGTTTTGAAGAATGAAAAAGAATTTTTTTCAAACCACTGCCTTGGAAAAGAGTTAGAAAATCGCTGAGAATTTTTGAATTATGCATTTGGTTTGCTTTAAAGGGAGTTTTTCCAGCTGGAATCACATTTTATCCTCCTTAAGGAGGGAAAATGCAATTCAGAGAATCACTAAATTATGAATGATAAATCAGGAAGGTTTCTCAGAGATAGTTTTATCTCAAACCTTTGTTTGGAAAAGGTAAATCTGTGCTCTCTTTAGTTTAGTGATTATACAGCTATTGGTAGGCACTGCTCTGTTTACGTGTATGGTTTGTTCTCTCTCTCTCTCTCTCTCTCTCTCTCTCTCTCTCTCTGTTTCTTTTTTGTGATTTCTGTACCAAAGCATTGTCTTTGTAAATGTCTTCTGCCTCTTTTAAAATTTTCTCTAATTTAGTTTTTTTTAATTTCATGAATTTTATTTAATTTATTACATTTCATAAGTGGATTTTAACTGTTTTGACCAAAATAAACTTTTATTTTAGAAATCATACACATACCCCAGAACATTGATTCTAGAAAATGGGAAAATTGTGCTTATTAAAAAAAAAAAAAAGAAGGAAGATGGGAAAATTCATTAGTTTAGTATTCATTACGTTATGACTTACATATCAGGAGACATTTCTAACTAACTTGGCAGAAAGAAAATAGACTTTTGCAGAATGTCTATCTTCATTTATGGCATAATTAGGACAGTAATATCATAATTATAATGTCTGCATTTTCTTTCCTGATTATTCATTATTGTGAGTTTTAGATCTCTTTAAGTACTAAAAAGATTATATTATTTGTAATTTTAATGGCTTTGAATAAGAGTTAAATCAGAATGACACTTTATAGGTAAGAGTAACTGTGAGTGAGAGACTATTTCTACATGTGTGTGCACATTCCTGGGATTACAAGTCATCAAATGGCCAGCATATCTATTTAAGGCTTGAAGTGCACTTATACTAAAATTCAAAGGATGAGATTATTCTTGTTAATATTGGTAATATTTGGGAAATATGTGGAATGATATGTGTTATAGAAGTGAGATTTCTAATTTATGATACATTATTCTACTCAGTGGAGCTAATGTCTTACATTGTTTATTATTATTATAATGATGAGGATGATTATATTTAAAAACAGTAAAAGAAGTACCAGTATATGCTGTGACAGCTGTGATATGAAGCATAACACTATTAGAAATAGTTTATGGCTAGTGAACTGTGCGGCTATTAGGAAATAGTTCAATATTTCTGATTAAGGAGAGTACCATTCAAACTGTGCTCTGCTGATGCACACTTGTATCTCAAGCATCAGCAATACAAGCAACACCCCACCCCAGGCTTTGCAGGTAAATTCTCTGACAAACTCAAGGACTTCCAACACATACACTTCATGAATGTGGGAGACAGGTTTTCGGCTATCAATGCATCCAGACCAATGGTTTCCAAACTTCCATATGCTGCAACTCTTTAATACAGTTTCTCACGCAGTGCTAACCGCAACTATAAAATTATTTTCATAGCTACTTCATGACTGTAATTTTGTTACTCTTGTGATTTGTAATGTAAACAAAGGGTATTTGGAATATCTGCTATGCTAGCCTTGTGAAAGGGTTGTTCGACCCACAAAGGGGTTGTGACACACAGGGTAAGGCCACTGCTTTAGATAGTTTCAATATCAACTAACACTCCAAAACTCTGCCTTAGAAATTGAATGAGTCATTAACTAGAATACATTATTGATTAGACTCGCCTTCATTCTTTTTTTTTTTTTTTTTTTTTTACCATTTTAGTTAAAGTATACTTTTTCTAATTCAGGAGAAATGATGAATATTTTTAGCATGCGTGAATTTTTCTCTGAGTTATTTTATATAGTTTCCTAGCCAACTTATGCTTCTTTTAAAAACATGCCTGGGGATATTGGCAAATATATAGAGTTATGAGATCGAGCAGTGACAGCTAGGGTGATATTTTAATCAGTTTCTCTTTCTAGCTTTAATTAAGGAACTTCCATGTATAATTTGTGTTTGTTGTTCTTTTCTCTCTCAGTCCCCAACACTCCCCTGGCCTTCTTTGTCCCCTTTGAACCCCAGGAGTCCACATTTTTTCATGTCATATGTGTTCTATAACCTTTTCTCATTCCTGAAGTATTTTCTTCTCTCTTTCTTTTCCCCCTTCAGTCCCCGCTACAGTTCTCTTTCTAGTTACATTCACAGCCGTATATGTTAGCATTCATACAAATTATATAAGAATAGCCTGCGCTATTTTTATTTATGATTGGGTAACCTCACTTATAAAAGACTTTTCATATCCACCCAGTCTGAAGAAAATTTCATTTTGTGTATGTACCACATTTTCATTATCTATTAATATTTTCATAGAAATCAAGGCTTATTTTAGTTCTTTCCTATTTTGAAAAAAGCAGAGGTAAACCAGATACAAATACATCTTTGTGGTAGGGTATGGGAAATATTGTATATGTGAGTCAGATAGTAGTCTAATTTTGTTTTTGAAAAAGGCTTTATACTGATTTACACAGTACCTGCAATAGCATCCACTCCCAATAAGCAATGAAAATAGTTTCTCATTTCTCTCATTCTTGATGAAATTTGCTGTTATTATTATTATTTTTTTTTTTTGGAGGGTGGTGGTGGTAGTTGGTGTACATTCTGACTCAGGTGGGATAGACTCTCAAAGTAGTTTAATCTTACATTTCTTTGATGAGTAAGAATAAAACTTTGTCTCAGAGAAGTTCTCAGAGTATTCAAAAGTGTTGTGCAGGCTGCTGAGGAATAAAAACATTGGGTGGTCTTGTCCATCTGTAAAGCTTATAAAAAGAACAATGACTGGACTGGAAACATCTCTACAGTGTTGACAGTGGCCCATTTATCTTGGAAGTTACCAACAGTTGTCTAATTGGATATAAGGTCTGCTCAGCAGAACGGCCTTATTATTGTAAACTTAGAGGACTGCCTGTGTCTGGAAAGGTCCTTTGCCTGAGAGAGGAACCTACCATTGCCATTTTCCTAAACCAGTATAATTTTCTAATTGCACTATAAATAGTGATACTTACACACATAGAGAGATCTCAACTCTCCACCATAAAGGTTCGGTTTTGCAGTCGTACTACAGAAATCAGTATGTCAAAATTCATACAATTGATCATGTGCTATCACCTTATCACAACTGATGTATCTACAACACAACTCCTGCACCTAAGGCTCCGGGAATATTTCAAAAGAGGTGCTAGAAAGATTGTAAGGCTCAAGGGATCAGGAATCAATTGTGAGATTGTACCTTCTAGCTATGACAGAAACTATACCGATGAAATCATAACATGGTCAACTAAGAAAAATCCAAGAAATTCCAACCGCAGTTGACATCCCAAGATAGGTGGGGTTAATCACATAGGTTCCCACCCATAGATGAGGAGAAATAAGGGCATGACAATTGCTGAGGGAAGGAGAAATAATTTACTTCAGGATGAGCTCCCTGATTACTCATTCTGTACCATATAGTAAGCCTTAAAAACATACAATCAGACAACACTGGACAGAGCCAGTATATATGTGTGTGTGTGTGTATGTGTGTGTGTGTGTGTGTGTGTGTGTTTATGTAACAAAACTGGTTAAAGAATGAGAGGGTGTGGATTTGGGAAGGAGTTGGCGTATCTATGGGAAGGATTGAAGAAAGAAGCAGAAGGGGAAATGATATAATTATATTTTAATTAAATTAAACTACTGAACATTATAGAAGGTATTTGTTGCTCACTTTGTATGTTTATTCTTTTTTTCCCTTTGTGTGTGAATTGTGTGTGTTATTGAATGTTGTTTATACATGCATGTGAAGTTAGACAAAAAATTTCAGATTTGGAACAAAGTGGGACAGAGGGCTCAAGTTAAGGGGATCAGTTGGCATGGCAAATGCTTTTAATACTTAGCCTTTGTTCTGGCCTTTGTGTGTGTGTGTGTGTGTGTGTGTGTGTGTGTGTATACATGTGCATGTGTGTGTGAACATGTATGTGTGTGTTTGTGTAGTATATGTGTATCTGTGCATTTGCTTATGGTCAGTAGCTTTTTATAATTGTATATCTTCATATCTTGTGTGAATTATGGCTAAGAACTACTTATCTCATTCTCTAGGCTATATGTTCACTCTGATGATAATTTCTTTTGTTGTACAGAAGTTTTTGATATTATGCAACTTCATCTGTCAATATTTATCTAATTTATTGTACTTCTGGCATTTTACTAAAAGGTTCTTGTATATACCTATATCCCCATAACATTTATTTTATTTGAGAATTTCATACATGATTACTTTATTTGGGCCCACCCTACACTTTTCCCATTCAATTTTAGTGTCTCCTTTCAAAAATAATAACCTCTTCATTTTTAGTTAATAATATTATACACACATACACATGCACACATAAACATGTGTATGTACATACAATGTTCTGAGTCTATTCAATGTTGTTCATATGTCTGTCTTGAGGACTAAACCACTTTGAATTGGACTCCACTTGGAATTGCTTATTGGAGTAGTTCTTGAAGAATACTGATTCTTTCACTCTTAGCTGCTGAGGGGATAGGCTTGGTGGACTCCTCACACGTGATGGGTGAGCTATGTCTCCTGAACTAGGTATAGCATGGAATGTAGAAGACTCAACAGGGAAATTTAGTGGGCAGGCTATACTTCCGGAGGTAGGTCTCAGTGTGTAGTCATAGCATAAGAAGAATCACCAGGGAAGCCAATAAGTCTTATTTCTACATCAATTTAATAGATATATTTTCTGAATATGGCAGTCTCGATTGGCAGCAATATATTTTGTACAACATACCATTGCATGTTTTCCTGACACATTTTAGCTGCTGCTAAAAGATCTGAAGCTATTCTTAGAATTTGTCACTTGTGTGTAGATTGATGTTTTTCCTTACACCTTTTAACCTTATTTCTTTGTTTTGTATCTTTGACATTATGATTATGATATGTAATGGAGAGTTTTATTTATAGTCATGTCATTTTGTGTTTGTATGTCCATTTTTTCCCTCTAGAGTTGGAAAAATTTAAGTTTTAATTTCATTAAATAAGTTGTCTCTATCCTTCAACTTTATCTTATCTCCTTCTTACGCTACATAATTACTCAGGTTTGGTTTCCTGACTCTATCTCAAATTTAATTGGAAGTTTTAGATTTGCTAATTAATTTTATTTACAAATGGATTATTGCCTTAGCTTTTGTTTTTTAGTTAATTGTTTGATTCATTCCCTGTATCTGTGTATATTTTTTCATTATCTAATTTTTGCTGATTTTTTTTAGCAAAAAAGAAAAATAATCTTCCATGTTCCTAACTGTCCTGACTATTCTTATGTCAATTTGACATAAGCTAGAATATTTTGAGAAGAAGAAATCTCTATTGAAAAAAATGCCTAGATAAGATTGAACTGTACAAATGCAAATAGAGCATTTTCTTAATTAATGATTAATGTTAGAGGGCCCATTCCATTGTACTTGGGGCCTTTTCTGGGATAAAAGTACTGAGTTCTATAAAAAAGCAGGCTGGGTAGGTCATAGAAGAGCAGCCCATTAAGTAGTAATCTTCCATGGTCTGTGCCTCAGCTCCCACCTCCATGTTTCTTCCCTGTTTGAGTTCCTGTCCAAGCTTCTTTCAATGAGGAAGAGTGATGTCTCATAATAAGCCAAAATAAACCATTCCCTTCCAAAGTTGCTTTTGGTCATAGTGTTTCATCACAGAAACATTAGCCCTTTCTAAATTAGTTTCTATTGCTCTAAGAGGCACCAAGACCAAGACAACTCTTATAAAAGGAAACATTTCATTGGAGGGTTACTTCCAGTTCCAAAAGGTTAATGGATTATCATCAGTGGGGAGGGTATGGTGGCAAACAGTCAGGCATGGGGCTGGAACAGCAGCTGAGAGCTCTTACATTCTGATCCTCAAAGCCCACTCTCAATGAGATACATTCTGCAATAAGACCATATCTACTTCAACAGGGCCACCACTCCTAATCTTCCCCAAAAGCTCATTAATTGAGAACTAAGCATGCAAATATCTATGTCTTGAATTGTCCTCCTTACAAATACTGGTACTAGAAACTTAGCCAAGTACCTGGGATAGAGAAATCCTGGAATAGAACCTACACTGCCGCTTTAATAAGCCCACATAACCACTAGCTGCATTTTAAATGCTTGTCTTCCTGTTCACAGATAAGTGTCTTCCTCACCCATCATCTAAGAAATTCATCTTTGCAACAGCCATAGAATAGTATAAAACCCACAACTGATCAAAATGCAGAGAAAAGAGACAGTGTAGTACTCAGTCATAAATTATACAAGTAAGTTACAATTACTGTACCTAAGAGTCAGGGGCCACTTGGAAAGAGGAACAGGAAGATTATAAGGGACAGAAGAACACAATGTTTACTGTTAGATTGTGTCTCAAAAATTTCAGAGGAGGTACACCCATGAATTCTCCTAAAAATTGCTCCATACATAAAACCTGAAAAATGATGACATCAATAGACAAAACAACATGGAATGGGGAAAGTTCATGAAGCCCAACCCTAGACAAGGAACTATAAGCAGCTAAGAAATGCTCAGTGCAGGAAAAATAGTATTCTGTAAGGAAAAGTCCTCTCATTGGTTATCCAATTATAAGTGGTGAGCTCCAAACATCACTACAAGTTACATTACACAGACTAAAAAGTTTGAATTAATATATTTATACTCCAAATATATGTACATATATGATATAATTAGATGTTCATAAATTATTCTAACATATAATTGCATATTTTCTGGTCTTTCCTTCTCCCTCCTACTCCTACTGTGTTTCATGGCTTTTGCTGTCTCTTAAATCTATAGCTTCTATTTTCAATAACTTTTGAATATCACATTATTTGAGAATAGGCTACTTACTGATGCAGCAATTAATTAGGTTCCTACTCCAATATGTCGGAGTTTTATTATTGCATAACAATGGCCATATGATGGCAAAATTTTCTAGGGTCTATAAAGTATAACAATGAGGGCAGAGATGAATCACAAAGCAATAAATACCTCAGGGAGTGTCAGAGATTGACAGTAGCCAACAAAAATTGGAAGGAAGGAAGACTGGTTACTCTATGCTGAAGAGGACCCAAGCTGTGTTCACACTTTGGCATGATTCTCCTGTCTTTCCAACCTGTTATAAAAGAAAGTCTTGCTCACCAGTCCATACCACTTGTGAAGTTTTCCTCTGGCATCCTTGATAAGATCACTCGAGTTCTCTTAAAATGTTCCTTCCTTCTTCAAATAATAACTATATTTAAAATCAATTTGGATTAGCTGTGTATCATCTGTTGGATTTTAAAATTATCATAATATAGAAATTTCAAAGGTCCTTTAACCTGATTCTGAACATCTCATTTTATAATCAAGTTTAGTGAAGTGTAGTAAAACACTGTCTAAAGTATTAAATTATGAATCCTCAAAGAAATTAAAATTGATGAAATACTACTCCAAAATAATTGAAAGTTTTTATGAATGAATTCATTTTTCTATCATGATACAAATTTGCATTTAGATCTATGGAAAAATCAAGGTAGTGACCTGAATGGCTAGGGAAAATGAGAATCAGTTCTCTCTCTGCTCATCCTTACCATAAAGTGTCAGGAGTATGGCTACACTGAGGAATTGTTGCTGTCCACCCCAGGGCTTATCTATTTTGCATCCTAACAAATCCAGGGAGCTCACTTCTAGATAAGGGAGTGCCAGGCAACTTTTAGCTACAGTTCAAAAGCACATCTATGTCTCCTGGCTTTTTCCTGGGTTTGTTCTTTTAAATCCATTCCAATATTCTTTCTAGTTATTCAGTTATTGAGGATTTGTGAGGAGCTTGCTCTTGTCTCTCTGTTAAAAATGAGATAAAATATTTATTAATTTTTATTATTATAATATGACCATGTTATTTCAACCTCCTCATTCCTCTCTCCAACACCTGGCCTGAAACCACCTCCATTAATTACTTTCAAATTAATAGCAGATATAGCCAAGTCCCCACCCCTCTCTCTCTCTCTCTGTGTGCATGCATGGTTTTTATTCTGATAGTATTTTATTTTTAAATTTTAATTTACTATAATTTATTCAGATTACATCCTGATTGTTATTCCTTCGCTTGTATCTTCCCGTTCTCATTCACTCTCCCTCTTCCACGCCATTCTGCTCCCCTAGACCTCTGAGAGAAGGGAACCTCCTCTCCCACCACTGAAGCCTATGAGGTCTCATTGGAATAGCCTGGTTACTCTTTCTCTGTGTGCCCACTGGGCATCCCCACCCAGTGAAGTGATCAAATCCAGGGCTCCAGACTTCATGTCAGAGGCAGTCCCTGCTTGTCCCACAACCATGGAGAATGAGCTGTACATTGGCTAGATCTGAACAAGGGATCTAGGTTCACTGCATGCATTATCCTTGGTTGCTGCAACAGTTTGTGTAGGACCCCTAGGTCCAGATCTGCTGGCCTTGATGGTCTCCTTGTGGGGCTACCAAACCACTTGGGTTATTCCATAGCCCCATTTTCCATACCACTCTCCATGCTCCACCCAGAATCCAGAAGAAAGTCTTAGCATCCGTCCCACTCCCACACTGGGAGAACATCTATATTGGGCTAATATCCACTTAATAAGTGAGTATCTACCATGTGTTCCTCTCTGGGTCTGGGTTGCTTCACTCAGAATGATCATTTCTAGTATCATCCATTCACTCACAAATTTCTAGATTTCCTTGTTTTTAATAGCTGAGTAGTATTCCATTGTGTAAATGCACCACAGTTTCTGTATCCATTCTTTGGTTGAAGGACATCTACTTGCTTCCAGACTCTGCTATTATGAATAAATCTGCTATGAACATACTTAAGCAAATATCTTTGCTGTATAGTAGAACATCTTTAGGGTATATGAGAAGAGTGGTATAGATGGGTCTGGAGGTAGCACTATTCCCTGATTTCTAAAAAAAAAAAAAAAAGCACCAGATTGATTTCCAAAGTGGTTGGACAGGTCTAGACTCCCACCAACAATGGAGGATAGCTATACTATAGAGCAACAGTAATAAAAACGGCAGGGTAGAGATATATAAATAGGCAGGTTGATCAATGGAAATGATTCAAAAGCCCAGAAAAAAAAACTTCACACAATTATGGGCACTTGATTTTGAGAAAGAATCTCAATCCATTCAATGAAAAAAAAAAAAGATAGCATCTTCAACAAATGGTGCTGGTCTATCAGGATGTCTAAATGTAGAAAGTGAAAATAGATCCATATTCACCATCCTGCATAAAACTAAAGTCTGAGTGGATTAAAGGCATCAACATAAAACTTGACTCACTAAATCTGTTAGAAAAAAAAAGTGGGGAAGAACATTGAGCTCGCTGGCATAGAAGACAACTTTCTGAACAAAATGCCAGTAGCTCCGGCTCTAAGATAAAATGGGACCTCATGAAACTGAAAAGCTTCTGTAAGGCAAAGGACACTGTGAACAGAACAAAATGACAACATACAGACTGGGAAAAGATCTTTACCAACCCTACATCTGACTGAGGGCTAATATCCGAAATATATCAAGAACTCAAAAAATTAAGCAGCACCAAACCAAATTACCCAAACAAAAAATGTGGTACAGATGGCTTCATATGTGGCAGAGAAGCTGCTGGGCAAAAAGTCCTCCTTTCTACCACAGACAGAATTCTGGCTAAAAATGAGCAAGCTTGGTTACAGGCAGAGTCAGCCACAAAACTTTGCCAAGACAGGGTGAGCAAGTCCTCAACAGTTCCTGCCTCACAAATATGTCTGTCAGATCTATTGAGCCAGAAGGCTGAAGAGGATGCTCCAATGTCATAGAGAATTTTGGGTCACTGTCCAGACAGCACATTGTCTCTGTCATCATCTTCTTCTTCTTCTTCTTCTTCTTCTTCTTCTTCTTCTTCTTCTTCTTCTTCTTCTTCTTCTTCTTCTTCTTCTTCTTTTTGTAAGTCTATACAGCCCTTTATTTTTGGCACATTTTTCAAATGCAAAGTTAGGAATGATGGCATCACAGATTGATGTCAAGGGATTTTTCTCCTTTAAAGTCAATATTTTTTTTTGTTATTTTTGTTTTGTTTTTTTTTTTAATTTTCTTTTTTTCCTTTATTAATTTATTCTTGTTACATCTCTGTCATCTTCTAATTTGGGAAACTGCTAGTCTGCACTCCCTGTATACTTAGGTATTCAATTCTATTCCTTCTCAAGTCTCTGTTGGGGTTGAAGACCAGATAGTTTAGTCTTACAATTAAGCTTAGTTGTTTAGGGCTTAAGATATGTTTAGATCTAGGTAGATGTTTTATGTTGATTATGATAAGATATGGTAGATATTGATTTACATTCAGAGTTTTAGACTCACCAAGATAGGAAAAAAGTTTTCTTTAAGGCTGCCAAATACAAATACCCAAAACACTATGAATGTAACAATTAGTGTGCTCCTACTATGCAATGTATTTCTCCAACTCACAGGTTCCTTTAGTTTCCTGTAGTTCTTTGTCTAGGGTTGAGGCCTATTGAGCTTTCCCCTGTCCATGTCAGCATATGTGTTGGTATAATCCTTGTTAAGTTCTTGTTTAAGCAGAAATATTGGTGAGCTTTCATAGGTTTAAGACTGTGACATTTATAGCATACATAATTTCAAAGAAGTCTTTCCATTTCTCTGGACATTACAATTATTCTGCTCCCTCTTCTCCTATGGTCAATGAGACTTGGGTGCAGGAAACGTGTTGTAGATGTATCTGTATTGAGTGTTCACTTTGAACACAGGGCCCAGAGTCCCCGGTGATGACACTGATCCGAGCCTACTCCTTAAAAATTAGCATTCACACAAGAAGGCACCATGCAAACACACAAAGGAGAGAAACACCTAATAGTGCTACCCAACTACAGTACCTGTGAACCATGATAGAGAGGGGCATCACAGGATAACTCTAAGTGAACAGTAATGATATGCATATAATGTGGTGGTAACCCAGAGTTGTCTAGTTGGATTTAAGACTTGTTCAACAAGAGAGAAACCATGGATTCTATTGAAGCCTAGGCATTTACCCTGGGCTAGTGAAGTCATGGGTCTTGGCGGAGAACATACAGCTACCAATTTACTAGACCACAATAATCTCCAACCACATTTTAAATATTTATCTTTGTACCCACAGATAGGTGTTATACTCACTCTTCAACAAGGAAAGCTCTCTTTGCAACAGCCATAGACCATGACAGAAAACAACAACTGATGAAAACACAGAATTGTGAAGTCCAGTCCCAAACAATCCATCTACCATGGTTCTTAGTATTCTATGTTATTATTACTATCAAATCCTCGAGGAATACTTCTTTATAAAAGAGCCATTCAAGCAATGAATCACATTTCTCCAACATGAGCATACCCACACTGTGGATCTTCTTTTTTTCCCAGCACTATTTAACTTTTAGAAACACAATAGCATGTTTATGGTATGATATTGCTTACATTTTTTCAAATGAAATTCCTTATCTCTGTGAGGTTATTAGGAAACAGATTGATCATTGGAAATCAATACACATTCTAAATGAATGAAAATTCTATGTCATACATAAAATTAGTTTTTCCCATTTACTGAATATACTGTGTTACTGTGATGAGGATTTAAATTATTCTACAACTTCATATAGTTCATTTTTAAATTATAGTATGAATTATAATCCTTAGAGGTATTGTCAGTTTCCTGATAAAACATACAATATGTGTTCCACAAAGCAGATTTTAAATGAGCCTCATGTAACACATTGTATCTCATGAATTTCAGGAATGATTTTATATATTTTAATATGAATTTATTTCACATATTAATAATATATAAAACCTCCTAGCCTACCAAGCAAGCCTCCTCAAAACATACTTTTGTATTTCCCACAGAAACCAATTAATTTTATTAAACGAAGATATCCCCAAAATATATGTGGAAACACTGAAAGATGGGTTATCAGGGTGAATTACATTTATTCCCTTTGGATTTAATTATAGGATGTAACTCAAAATACAACAAAATGTGTGGAAGTCAGGCAAGTCTCTTCGGATTTGATTAGATGATACCATATTTTCCTGGTAAATGTATAATTTGGAAAGTACATCTTTTCTTACATGGCACACCATTGACCGCTCTCCTTAATAGTCTTAAGAATAACAAGTATAACTAAAGAAACAAAACTAAAACAACAACAACAACAACAACAACAAAAATAAGTATAACTAAAGAAAAATATGAGTCTGTATGGACTGTACTCAAAATCACTTTAATTTCTGAATTTATTTTAATATTTTGGTACCCAACTCATTTCATTAACCCAGTTATTCATAAATATTATGAGTAAAACTGAATATTTTTTAAAGTGCTAGGACATGTTACCATGTAGAAATCTAAAACTCTCTAGGGAAGAACAAGAGCATAGTCCTTAGTGCTATTGATTATTTTTACTTCTAAATAAAGCCAAGTCATCTTGAATTCAGACACTCTGTATAATTCAAACACAGATGAGATTCTTTACCTATCAGCAAAAATATACACAAATGCTTGCAATTACAAAAATAATTTTGTAAAATAGTTTTTTAAAATCTATTTCAGTACCCTTAAACTAGCAACTTCAGGACATTTTGTGTCTTTTATATGCCTTATGGTAATGTCCCAGACATCAGTAATGTGTCCCTAACATGTTGCAAAATACTAGTCAAGATAGGCTGTATCCACTCCATTACCTTTTAGCATCCAGTAAATAGATGGTCATGTTCAACATTAACAAAGGTAAGAAATCAAGTTCATTACCAATAATAGAAAACAGATAAGAAATAATCCAAATGATCATCTGGTACTTCTTTTAATAAGATTTGTATTAACTTTTTATTTTAAATTATAGTTTTACTTTGGAGTTTTCATTCCGTTGTATTATTTATGTTATCAAATGTGTTTTTTCACATTAGTATATCAATAAACAATGTATGTTCATAAGTATTGTGGTAATTACTTATTAAGATTTTTTTAAAATTTGAAATATTTTTAACACCTTCCATTATGCTGCATGAATTAATATATTGTATTAATTTTGAAACACTTGTGTAAGACAATTGACAACCTCATAACAATGCACTTTAAACTCAAAACACTTTGAAGATTCATGTGTAGTCTCACCAGTGGATGGGTTGGAACTCCTGTACACTAAGTCAACCTGTTTTGACTGTTGAGACTTTTATTTATTAAAATTTATTTTTTAGATTATAAATACAATTTTTCCTCTCTTCTCTTTCCTGCCTCCAATATGTCCCTCCCCAGGCTTCTTCAAATTCACAGCCTGCCTTTTCAATAACTGTTATTGTATGCATATATGGATATGTATGCAGATATACAATCCTAAGTATAACTGGTTCAGTTAATATAATGCTATATGTATGAATGTTTTTGTAGCTGACTGGTACTAGACAACCAATTACTATGCTCTTCTCTGGGAAAGACCACTTCCCCAGTTCCCAGCTGTCCTCAGTCATTTACAGATCTTTGTGTAGAATTGAAGCCTTACGGGCTTTACCTCTACATGCATAGTTAAGAAATCTACTATGACATGGTAATCAGCAATAAAAATAAACAGATTTAAATTATGAAAAGAAAAGAAATATACAGCTTTAAAACAAAACAAAAAATAATTTCTACTTGTACTGATTCAGAAATCTATCTAAATGGTGACATGTATTAAAATAAGTGAGCCTAGAGAATAATTCAAACAAATCTTTCTGATTGTAAGCTCATGTATTCCTTTACTTGCCGATAGCTCACAGGCTTAACACAGTCTCTTGTTCTTCCTAAAGTCTATTTTTCTCCCATAACTTAGTCGTTGTGTATAAGTTACTAATTTATTTATCTTTTCAAATGTAGTAGTAATACTTTGTAATAGTATAAATCATTCTTTGATAGTGGCGTTTAGAAGGTATTATCTATCTACCTACCAATCATCTATGTATGTATGTATGTATGTATGTATGTATGTATGTATGTATGTATCTATCATCAACTCCATCTATGTATCATCTATGTATCTATTTCTCTATCATGTATCTATCTAACATCTATCTACTAATCAATATGATATCTATCATATATCTATATTCTAGGTTGTATTTCACAAATGGTAGCTAAATGCAGCTTTCAAAGACACCATCTGGTGTTGTCACTAACTTCTTTATTAAAGCAGCAACAGTACTTTAAGTAATACCCAGGAACTTCAATAGAAGTGACTTGCACAAATGTCTGCAAAGCCTTCAGTAATGATGAAAGTGCTTGTCAAGTAAAACTCAACTTACAGTTCATTGTGGGATATATATTATAAATTTTTCTGAGAGAAAGTAAGGTGTAGTTTGGGGACATTACATGGCATGGCCATTTCTTCATGGTAAACTTGCTTTGTAACATGTCACATTATACATTGTCCAGCTTGCTTGTTTCTGAGACATTAAGGAGTCATTTACTTTTATAAATCTTCCCTCTGAATTTTGTATGCTGGGGTCATATTTCAACCAGTAGTCTTTCAGATATGAAATATCACATAGAAAATTGAAAATTTTGTTAATGCAAGGCCATAGTTTTGAGGAATACAATTTTTAAAAAATTCTGTCCTTTAAATTATTTAATAATGTATTTGAATATTTTTCCTGCATATATGTATGTGTGAAACATCTGCGCCCGGTACCCAAGAAATCCAGAAGAGGATTTCTGAAGTTCAGAAAGAGAAATTAGAGAATTTTGTGACTTTCTATAACCTAGAAATGAAGCCCTCTCTAAGTGCAGCTACTGCTGAGCCATCTTTCCAGCCCCATCAAAGTAATGGCTGTAATTAGAACAAAATGTCAGGAACTCTTTTTCTCTATAGTGTGATGTGTATTTTTACTTGAGTAAGCAGTTATGTATGGTAAAATGACTACTAACCAAGAACAAATAATGATTATTGGTGATATTTATTTTAGTCGCATTTTAGTAGAAAATTAGAAGGAAATGTAGTACCTAAGAATCTGATTGCTTTTTATGTCATTATAGTAGATATATTCCAACCATACTTTGAGAAGAGACTTTTTCTTCTGCAGTATGATGATTTTAACCTTTCTTTACATGACTCTGATATATCGTATTCAGTTTCAGAATCAGCCCGCTGGTATAATACAGAGACAAAAATTGCTTTATGCCTCCTACTATAATTAAACTATGTTGTCAAAAGGTGTCTTAATAGGTCTCACTTCTAAATATCAATAGGTAATGTTGAAAATCATTGGAAATTGAACAAACTCATTTTTCAGATCCAAATAAAATTTGTGGTACAATATAAAGGTCATTACAATAACATGTTCTATTTAACTCTGAATCTATTTTGTCATAGCTACATAATTTTGGTCCCTTTTCCCCTTCCCCCTCAGCACAGACATGGTTTTCAATTTTACTCAATGGAGGACACAACAGATGTACAAGGCTTTATATACAAAGCAATGATGGCACAAAGCTTGTAGGAATAACTAACCAATATCTGATTTGACTTAAGGCACACCCTATGAGGCAGATCCCATAACAGACACTGCTTTGGTGACCAAGAACCTGCGATTAGATAGCCCAGGGACATAGGGTAAAAAACAAATATTACTGCTCTTTAAAAATAAAGAAAAAATATTCTGGTGTACTCATATATCAGTCAATGCCTTATTTGGCTATCAGCCAAGAAGCTTCCTGATACAAGACATGGAAAAATATAGATACTCACAGCCAGATATTACACAGAGAGTGAGAGAACTTGGGAGACTGATCCCTAAATGACATATCTCCATTAAATTCCTCTCCTCCAATCTCAGGGAACCTAGTGGAAGAGGAAGCGGAAAGCAGAGGGAGAGAGAGGAGATGGAGGGCACCAGGAGAAGAAGGGCTGCTAAATCAACATGAGCAAAGTGCATGCACATACATAAGGTCCCCTGATCTGTACCAGGTCCTTTCCTCATGTATCATGAGATATTAATTTCTGAAAGTATATGTTAGAGAATTGAAGGTATAATATGAGTTACTGTAGTTGTTTTACAGGTCAAATCCACCAAGGGCAGAGTCACCCTTCGAGTAAACTACAAGTTTGACAGGATGGGAGCTTGGGGTGAACTAGGGGATGACAGGCATCCTCAAGAATAAATTCTCAGAATGTAGATATTTTATCTATGCTTTGGTTGAGGGGCATCTAGTTTGTTTTCAGCTTCTGGCTATTGTGAATAAAGCTGGTATTAACATAGTTAAGAAAATGTCCTTGTTGTATGGTGGAGCACCTTTCAGGTATATTCACAGGAGTGGTATATCTGGGTCTTGAGGAAGCACTATTCCCACTTTTTTGAGAGAGTGCCCGATTGATATCCAAAGTGGTTGTACAAGTTTGCACTCAGACCAGTAATGGAGGATTCTTTTTTTTTTAATTTAAAAAATTTTTATTTTTATTAATTTATTCTTGTTACATCTCAATGGTTATCCCATCCCTTGTATCCTCCCATTCTTCCCTCCCTCCCATTTTCCCCTTATTCCTCTCCCCTATGACTGTTCTTGAGGGGGATTACCTCCCCCTGTATATGCTCATAGGGTATCAAGTCTCTTCTTGGTAACCTGCTGTCCTTCCTCTGAGTGCCACCAGGTCTCCCCCTCCAGGGAACATGGTCAAATGTGAGGCACCAGAGTACGTGAGAAAGTTAATGGAGGATTCTTATCCTTTCTTCACATCCTCTCCATCATATGCTATCACTTGAGTTTTTGATTTTAGCTATTCTGCTAATTGCAAGAAGCAACTTCACAGTCATTTTTATTTGCATTTCCCTGATGACTAAGGATGTTGAGCATTTCTTTAAGTGTTCCTCAGCCATTTGATATTCCTCTCTTACGAATTCTCTGTTCCGCTCTGAACCCCATTTTTAAATGGATTATTTCATTTGGTGATATTTAATTTCTTGAGTTCTTTACATATTTTGGACATTAACCCTTGGTCAAATGTAGGGTTGGTGAAGATCTTCTCTCAGACTATATGCTGTTGTTTTGTTGTCTTTGACTTACAGAAGGTTTTCAGGTTTCATGAAGTCTCATTTAGCAATAATTAAACTTAGAACTTGAGCTATTGGTGTTCTGCTATGGAAGTTGTCTCCTGTGCAAATGAGCTCAAGGCTTTTCTTCAATTTTCTAACAGATTTTATATGTCTGGTTTTATGTTGAGATCTTTAATCCACTTGACTTTACTTTTGTGCAGGGTTATAAATAAGGTTTTATTTGCATTTTTCTACAAGTAGACATCCAGTTAGACCAGCAGCATTTGTTGAAGATGCCTTCTTTTTTCCCCATTGTATGATTCTGTTTTCTTTTGCAAAAATCCAGTGTCTATTGGTTTATTTTTGGGTCTTTGATTGGATTCCATTGGTTCACATGTCTGTCCCTCAACTGAAGAATGGATACAGAA
Organism: Acomys minous; assembly: GCF_964271855.1. Lineage (NCBI taxonomy): Eukaryota > Metazoa > Chordata > Mammalia > Rodentia > Muridae > Acomys > Acomys minous. The sequence goes on along the minus strand of NC_140491.1, from coordinate 91,769,898 downwards.
ACTGTGGTGCATTTACACAATGGAATACTACTCAGCTATTAAAAACAAGGAAAATTTGAGATTTGCAGGCAAATGGATGGAACTAGAAGCCATCATCCTAGGTGAGGTAACCCAGACCCAGAAAGAAGCACTTATAAGCAGATATTAGCAACATAATAATACAGGATAACCACACTACAATACACAAACCTAGAGGAGCCAAATAACAAGAAGGACTTTAGAGAGAATGCTTAATTCTTGTTCAGAAGGACAAACAGAATAAACACAGGAAGCAGTTAAGAGAAAAAACAGGAAGGAAGCCTACCATGAAGGCCCTTTGAAAGACTCTACTCAGCAGGATATAGAAGCAAATGTTGTAACTCTCAGCCAATTTTGCAATGGAACACTGGGAGTCTTATAGAACAGTTGGGTAATTCACAGACCTGGAAGAATCAACAGCTCCTTGAGAAGACCAATAGAGCCAATGAATCTGGGTGGAAGAGGAGGTCTTACAGGGACTGATGCACTTACCATGGACCATGCATGGTGAGGGCTTAGACCTTCTGCTCAGATGTAGTAGACAGGCAGCACAGTATCCTTGTAGGTCCCAAAATATGGGGAGTAGGGACTACTTCTGACATGTACTCTGGTGGGGCAGCCTTACAAGGCTCTAGAGGAAGAGGATACAGTCAGTCCAGATAACACTTGATAGGCTGAAGTCAGATGTTAGGGGAGGAGAATCTCTGTTTCTGAGGACTAAGGAAGTAGAAAAGGGTGTATGAGGGAGGGAGGGAGGGACTAGGAGGGGACAATGAAGGGGGCTACAATTATGATGTAAATGAACAAATTATCCTAATTTTAAAAAAAGAACAGAGTAGACACTTTCATGAAATTAAGGAGAGGAAGCAAATCAATCTGCCACAAAGCTGTTTGTATTGAAGCAATGGAAGGAAAGTTGGTCTCGACATGTCTGGTATTTTAGAAAGTGTTTGTGGACATAAAGGAATTTTGCTTCATTTTCATTTTACAGTGAACACATATGACAATTGTACACATTATTAGGTTATGTTACATCATACAGAACAGTTGTTTGGTGTTTGATTATAATCATGTCAGGAACATTTTCTTTGCCATCTCACCTAGTATTTTATTATTACTGTATAGGAACCATCAAGATAACTATTTTTGTGGAATATAGATAGACATAATTTAATTTGAGATAAAGTTTTAGAGAGAGAGAGAGAGAGAGAAAGAAAGAGAGAGAGAGAGAGAGACAGACAGAGACAGACAGACAGGCATACAGAGAGAGACAGAGAGGAGATATTTAATCCTAAAACCTCTATTAATTAAATTATGTATTTCATGTTCTATTATGGACTTAATTTCTGATATTCCTTGTATTTTAGCTGGTTTGTTCGTTTAATTGTCTTTTTGAGACAGTGTCTTGTTAAGCACTCCTGGATGTCTTAGAATTGCTATGTAAATTAAGCAGGCTTCACACTTGAAGCAATTCTCTTTCTCTTTCCGCAATGTTGGGATTATAGACTACACATCATATATTTTTTTCTTTTAAAACAGTGATGACCCAGAGGGTTGAGGAGCCCCACAAGGACACAATCAAGGCCAGCAGATCTGGACCCAGGGGGGCCTACACAAACTGCTGCACCAACCAAGGAAAATGCATACAGTGAACCTAGACTTCCTTCCTGTTCAGATATTACCAATGGACATTTCATACCCCATGGTTGAGGGAGAGGTGGGATTACCTCTGACATTAACTCTGGTGCTCCAAATTTGATGACTTTCCCTTGGTGGGAAGGCCCAGTGGGCCCAGAAGGGAAAGGGATGCATGCTATCTGGATGGGACCTGATAATCTGTGGTCATATGCAGGAGGAGGTCTTTTTCTGTGAGAGGTCTACAGGAGGGGACTAGGGAAGAAGAAGGAGGGAGAGTGGAAACCAGAATACGTTCCTCTGGCTTTAGTTAGTTTGGCTAAGGATTTGTCTATCTTTTTAAATAATTTATTCAGATTGCATCACAATTGTTATCCCCTTACTTGTATCTTCTCCCTTTCTCCCTTTTTGCCCTATTCTCCTTGCCTAGACCTCTCACATAATGGGACTTACTCCTCCACCAAATGACCACAGCTTATGAGGTCTCATTGGATAGCCTGCTTCTCTTTTTTCTGAGTGCTACCAGGCCTCCCTGCCAAGGTAACTAGTCAATTTGGGAGCACCAGAGTTCCTGTCAGAGTCAGTCTCTGCCCTCCCCACAACCATGGTGAATAAGTTGTCCATCAATTAGATCTAAATAGGGGGTCTAGGTTTACTGCATGCCTTGTCCTTTGTTGATACATCAGTTTGTGCAGGTCTTCTTGGGTCTAGATCCAACAGCCTTGCTGGCCTTCTTGTGGGGCTCCTGGATCCTCTGGGTCCTGCTATCTCCCCATTCTTCCATAACCCTCTCACCCAGAGTCATATACTAAGTCCCAACATTTGCCCTGATGCCCCCACTGAATTATGTTCATAGCAGCCTTATTCATAATATCCAGAATTTGAAAACAACCTAGATGTCCCTCAGTCAAAGAATGGGTAAAGAAATTGTGCTACATTTACACCATAGAATACCACCTTTGATTAGTTTTGGTTGAAAGTATATTTTTCTTAGATACCAGAATGACTACTCCAGCTTTTATCTTGGGTTTGTATGTTTAGAATATCATTTTTCAGCCATTTACTCTAAGATAATGTTTATCTTTATTGCTGAGGTGTGTTTCTTGTATGCAGCAGAATGATGAGTCCTGTTTTTGTATCCATTTTTGTTAGCTTGTGTCCTTTTTATGGGAAGTTGAGGTTATTGACATTGAGAGATGTTAAAGACCAGTGGCTATTGGTTCTCGAATTTTTGATGGTGGTCATGATAGAATGTATGTTTGAGTTTCCTTTCTTCTAGTTCTGTGGGTGTGAGGTTATTAATTTCCTCTGTTTTCCTGGGTGGAGTTAGCCTCCTTGGTTGGAGTTTTCCTGCTAATATCTTCAGAAGGGCTGGATTTGTGGCTATGTACTGTTTAAACTTGGTTTTGTCATGGACTATCTTGTTTTCTCTACCTATGGTGACTGAAAGATTTGTTGGGTATAGTAGTCTGGGTTGACATTCATGGTCTCTCGGTGCCTGCAGGATATCTGTCCAGGCCCTTCTGGCTTTCATAGATTCTGTTGGGAAGCCAGAAGTAATTCTGGTAAGTTGGGTTTAGTATGTGACTTAGCCTTTTGTTCTTACTTTTAATATTTCTTTGTTCTGTACATTTAGTGTTGTGATTATTATGTAGCAGGAGGATTTTCTTTTCCCATTCTGGCATTTGGGGTTATGTAGACTTCTTGTATATTTATGAACATTTCTTTCTTTAGGTTAGGGAAGTTTTCTTCTATGATATTTTTGAAAATATTTTCTGGGCCCAGGAGCTGGGAGTCCTATTTCTCTTCTATTTCTATTATTCTTATGTTTGGTCTTTTCATGGTGTCCAAGAATTCATGGATGTTCTGTGTCAGAAGTTTTTTAGATTTAACATTTTCTTTGACTGTTGTATCACTTCTTCCATCACATCTTCTACCCCTGGGATTCTGTCTTCCATCTCTTGTATACTGTTGGTGAAACTTGTGTCTGTAGATCCTGTCTCGTCCCTAGGTTTTCCATCTCCAGAATTGTCATAGGTTGTGCTTGCTTCATTGTGTCTATCTCCATTTTTAGGCATGAATCCTTTTATTCACTTCCTTTTACTGTTTGTTTTTAATTTCCTGTCTTTCACTATTTTTTTTAATTTTTTATTTTATTAATTTATTCAGATTACAACTTAATTGTTATCCCATCACCTGTATCCTCCCATTCCTCTCTCCCTCCCACTTTCACCCTATTCCCTTCCCCTAGGTCTGAGACCAAGGGGGACTTCCTCCCCCACTATATGGTCATAGGCTATCAAGTCTCATCTTGGTAGCCTGCTTATTCTTTCTTTGAATGCCATCTGTCCTATTTTGAGGGATTTCATTTCCTCCTTTAAGGCCTCTATTATTTTTAGTTACCTCAGATTTGAAATATTTCTCTTATGCATAGGGTATGATAGTATCTCCAGGGCTTATTATGGTGCTGAAACTGCTGGTTTCTAGTGGTATCAAATGTCCCTGGGAATTGTTGCTTGTGTTCTTAAGCTGAACTCTTCCCATTGTGATGTCTATGGTATTAGCAGGTTTGGTCATCTCTGATGGAGAATTTGGCAGTAGGCATTCACAATTGGGCTTCAGTCCTTTCCCTACTCACTTCTTCTAAATTCAGTGTCTCTGGTGGCTCCCTGTTTGTGACCCCGGTAGGCCAAACATCTGGAGAGCAGGCAGAAATATATCTGAGCAGAGAGCTGTTCTGGTGGTCCCACTTGCCTTCTAGGGATTTAGGACTGTGTGGCATGTTTCTGTAGCCCACAGCTGTCTCTGAACCCTAGAATTCAGAAGCTGTGCACATACCACGTGTGAAGCTACTTCTTGTAACCCACGTCTGTGCCTGCATGGATCCAGGGACTTTCCTGCGAATTAACCAGGTGGCCCAAGGCCAGATCCACCCATGCTCCACACAATTTGGACACTTCCCAGTTAGGGACCACCAACATTGATGTTGTGTAGTTCTCAGTATGGTACTTAGGTCACTGTACAGTCACTGCTGTCCTGCTAATAGAAGAAAGTGTGTTTGGCAGTGCCATCTTGGATGCCCCAAAGGTTGTCAATTTAAACCTATTTCTGTTGCTAGCCTTTTTTGATTTTGTTTTGGTGTGCATTAAATTCAGGTAGTAAACATTCCAGACAGGTGCGTTATTGTAGGTAAAATCCACCTATAAGACTTATTTGTCATTCTTTTTTTTTAGTTGAACCTGTTGATTAAAATTATTTTCATAATTAAGTATATGAGAAAATTATGCTAGTGATTACACTCTCTTTTATTTGACATCTGGATTAATAATGTGAGAAGATACTCAGCAGGCTTCACACTGAGCATCCAGGAATAACTCCCACAGCTCATAAGAAGTGCAAAATGCATTGCTCATATGAAAGCATTCTCTTCACTCCAATAGGACTCTGATCTTGATTGTAGGCTTCGAAGGTCACAAACTGTATTTACTGTGAAGTTTTCTGCTGAGACCATCAGAGACCCACCAGAGGGCAGCCAGAAGTTCATTTTCCAATTTGCCCAAAATACTATGCTGCAGTATTAGTACAGAACAGTTTACCAAAAAGAGAAGATAGGCATCTTTACATAGGTAATTTAATGTAATTACAACATTTCTTCGTTCTCGAACCTTCTCTATCTTTTGTTTGTAATGTGTATGTTTGTAAAAAATAAAGTTAAAGAGAAATTTTTCTTTTTCTTTCTTTTACAAAAGTGTGAATATGCCCTGTGTCACAAACTACAAGCCAAAAAATTGCCATAATGAGAAAAAAGAAAAAAAACAATATATACTCAAATAAAACTAAGTGGACTTTCCTCTAGCCTAAAGCTCCACATGAGCTACTGTGGGGATAGATTTGAAATATCTGAATTTGACTTCAATACTTTAGGTGTGTGTGTGTAGGGGGGAGGTAATACTTTAATCACATAGCAGCAATTGTCTAGAACAATAGTTCTGAACTTTACATGGATTATATATTTTTCACAAATTCGTACTGTATTATGTGAATTCTTTATAATAAAGTGATGATGTACAGTCTGAATAGAATGAAACAGATAATTGAAGCTATAGGAAGTAAAACAAAAGATGAGGAAACTAATGTGAACAGGAACCATGCAGAAATTGACATATGAAGAACTCTGGATATTTGCAGTTATACAGGCTAGGTCATATCAACTTTTCTTGGATAATTGTATGTTTTCTAACTTCTGTAAAAATTAATGCAATGATTTTTAGAATTATCAAGTGCCATGAATTTAGGACACAACTTATTGGAGATGGTTAGTAGAAAATGAGAAATATGAGAATAAAAAACAGGTTTTCTTCAAGTTTGATGTGAGCCTGGAGCTAATACACTTCTAAAATTCAAGAAAAACCAAGAAAATATCAAAGACATTTGGGTAGAATAACCAATATCTGTAATTTCAGTGCTCAGTGGATTCAGGCAGAAAGAATTTCAAAGTGAACTACTGCAGTGTAGAGAGATCCTGATCTACCTGGCCTACAAATTCTGTACCATGACGTCAAACCACAAACAATAAAACAACCCCAACCCCTTATTAAACTAAGCAAAGAACTGGTACTCCATAAAGGACAAGTTTCCAGATAATATTTAGGTTGTTGTGATAAAATTATTGTTATTAAAAAACAACTTAAGGAGAAAGGATTTATTTCATCTTATACTCCCAGGTCACTGTCTATCTATGAAGAAATTCAGGACAGAAACTCAAGTCGGGAGGCTGGAGGCAGAAATTGAAGCAGAGACAATATGCGAAGACATATAAGAAAGTTTGGTAATTAAAAGAACATGGTATGGCACAAAACCAGACATTTGGCTCAAGGGAACTAAATAGAAATCCCAACCATAAGTGATATAACTACAGCAATGTGATATTCAAAAAGAAGACAAAATACATTAGAAGAAAGTGACAACTAGTTGAAGGTTATGAAACACTGTCTATCTACATGTATAAATTAAAGCTGTATATATCACAATGAGCAAACCACCAACCTCAATGTACAACCTGAGCATCACTGAAACTGTCAAAAGAAAACATAGGCAGTACTTTACAAGACATAGATACGGGAACACACTTTCTGAATAGGACTCAATTTTCTCAAGACTTAAGGCAAACAAATGACAAATGGGTCTCTGTAAACATAATGCATCAATATAGCAAAGGAAACAAACAACTGAGTGCAAAGAAAGTCCACACAATAGGATAGAATCTATTTCAGCTAAACATCTGATAGAAGAGTAATATTCATAATGATTGAAGACTTTCTTAGTGAACAAAGAAAACAAAGGATCTAAATTCTAACAAAGTTTTTAACAGAGGAAATTTAAGTAGCTAAGAAAACCACTGACAACAAAGTCTAGCAAGAATACAGGGAAAGGGAAACACTTATTCATGGTTGGAAGTATTGCAAACCTGCCCAGATCCTCTGGAAATCACTGTGGAAATTTTTCAAAAAACAAAAAATAAATGACTTAAGCATGCACATAAATGTCTTGCAAAATCCACAACAAATCAAAACCCAAACAGTAGATAAGAAGAGATAATTCAATTTGGGACAGAAATTTAAAATTTAAGGAATTAATGATATGAGGAGTTTGTTCATTGAAAGGTAAACATTGGCAAATCCCTAGCTGATAATCCAAAAGGATCAGAAAAAATAAAATTAATAAAATTAGATATATAATGAGAAGTTTTAAAACAGATAATTTGAATTTCTGAAAATCATGTAGAAGATTTCAAAAACAAAAACCCCACCAAAGTGGAAAACCTAAAGAGATACACATGACATTCCTAAATCAAGCCAAAATTTAAAAATAATTAAAACTCACCTATAAACAATAAGATTAATGCAATAATAAGACATCTCAGTACTGTAAAAATCTTAGATTCAGATAACTTCACTGAGGAAGTCTATTTTAACTTCAATGAAGAACTAACGTTGATACAACTCAAATTATGACATAAAATAGACAAAAGATTTCCAAGCATTTTGTGAGTTCAATATTAGCCTGATAGAGATGCAAACATGTCAATAAAAATACTTTTAAGGAAACAGCATGACATCATAAAGACTACTTATCATGACCTTGTTGTATTAATTACAAAAATAGAAGAGCTAATCATCATGCAAAAATCAATAAATGTAATTTATTTAATGAATAGTCTCAAAGACAGAAGTAATGTGTTGATCTTCACAGGTGCAGATAATGGCTTTTGGCTGAACTCAACATCCTTTAATGATTAAATACATGAGATACAGGAAGCCATGCTGGAGATTCAGCTTTGTAGATGAGCAAGCGTGAATGATTCTGTGTGATATGCTTTGAGCACTGATGCTGGGTGCTGTGAAGGAAGCTCAAGCAAGTTACAAAGTCCTGATACAATATACTTATCTTTTTTACAAGTTAATTGAAGGCTTCTGGGGTACCCCGATGAGCAGTTTTCAGTTTGGAACTATCTCCCTGCTTGTTCCTCACTCACTTGTCAAATCTGAGAAACAGACAGTGAATCCAGTAGAGGTGATCTGGGCATGGGTCCTAACGCCCTCTGTCCACCATCTAAAGGAGGCCTGTGGGGTGATGTAGAAAACAACAGTCAGATTGGAGCTCTCTTCACCTGCTGCTAACCTGCCTATCCAACCTGGGACATAGACAGTGACATGTTCAAAGGGACCAGCAGGCCTACTAACACCAAAGATAACCAGATTGTTAGAGGTCAGCATAAGAAAACAATCAACAAAACTCAGGGCCATGTGGCACCACCTGAAACTATTAGTCCTACCACAGCAAACCATGGAGATACTACTGTACCTGAAGCTCCAGAAGATGATATTAAATCTGAGGTGGTGAAAATGATAGAAGTCTTAAAGAAGGAAAATAAATCCCTCAAAGAAATACAGGAAAATACATTCAAACAGATGAAGAGATTGAATACATCCTTTAAAGAATTACAAAGAAATACAAACAGAAGAAAAATGAATAAAACTGTCAACGACCTAAAAATAAAATTAGAAATGATAAATAAAACACATTCTTAGGCAGTCCTGGAGTTGGAAAACCAGGGAAGAGAATAGGAACTGCAGACACAAGCAGCAGCAACAGAATAAATGAGATGGAAAAGAGACTCTCAAATGTAGAATATACAATTGAACCAATCAATACATCAGTCAAATAAAATGCTGAAACTAAAATGTTTCTGGCAAAAAATTTCCAAGAAATCTGTGCAAGTGTAAAAAGACCAAACCTACAAATAATGGGAATAGAAGAAAAGGAAGAGACACAGCTCCAAATCTCAGAAAATATTTTCAAAAAAGTTATAGAAGAAAACTTCACCAACCTAAAAAATTAAATGTGTAAAACAAAAAAGACACTCGCTGAACTCCAATGATTGAGCCGGAAAAGAAAATCCTCCTGCTCCATAATAATCAAAACACTAAATATACAGAACAGAGAAAAAATATTAAAAGCTGCAAGAGAAAAAGGTCAAGACAAATATAAGGCAACCCTACCAGAATTACACTTAACTTTTAAACAGAGACTATAAAAGCCAGAATGGCCTGGGCAGATGTCTGTCATGCAGACACTAAGAGAGCACAGATGTCAGCCAAGACTACTATACACAGAAAAACTTTCAATCACCAGTGTTTGATAAAATAAGATATTCTATGACAAGACAAAATTTAAATAGTAACTACCACAAAACCAGCCTACAGAAGATACAAAAAAGAAAACCCCAAACCAAGAAGGTAAACTACACACAGGAAATAAATAGCCCCACATCCACAAAACCAAAAGTAAGGAAGCTCAAACATATACTCTACCACCACCAACATCAAAAAAGTAGGAGCTAACAATCATTGGTCAATAATATCTCTCAACATCAATGGCCTCAACTCCCCAATAAAAAGATACAAGCTAACAGAATGGATTGAAAACAAGACTCACCATTATGCTGTATACAAGAAAAACACCTCAACAATAAAGATAGACATTACCTCAGAATAAAGGGCTAGAAAAATATTTCCCATGCAAACAGACCCAAGAAGCAAGATGGAGTAGCCATTCCAGGATATACTAAAATAGACATTCAACCAAAACTAATCAAAAGAGATGGTGAAGGACACTTCATACTCATCAAAGGAAAAATACAGCGAGATGACTCTCAATACTGAACATATAGCCCCCAAATGCAGGGCATCCCTATTCATAAAAGAAGCATTACTAAAACTCACCACACACTTTGAATCCACATACATTAATTATGAGATACATCAACACCCCAGTCTCCCATTGGACAAATCATTGAGACAGAAACTAAATAAAGAAATAACGAAACTAACGACATCTTGAATCAAATGGACTAAGAGATAGCTACAGATCATTTCACTCAAACACAGAACATATCTTCTCAGCATCTTACTAAAGGAACTTTTTCCAAAATCGACCATGTACTTGATCACAAAGCAAACCTTAGATACAAGAAGCTCAAAATAACCTCTTGCATCTTATCAAACAACCATGGATTAAAGACGGAACTTAACAGCAACAGAAACAACAGAGACCTACAATTCATGGAAACTGAACAACTTTTTTCACAATGATCACTGGATCATGGTGGAAATAAAATAAATTAAAGACTTTGTAGAATTCAGTAAAATTGAAGCCACAGTATATCCAAACTTACTGGACAGAATGAAAGCAATGCTAAGAAAAAAACTTCATAGCACCAAGACCTTTTATAAAGAAATTGGAGAGATCTCATACTAGCAACTTAGGAGCCCATCTGAAAGCTTTAGAACAAAAATAATCAAATAGAACAAAGAAGATTAGATGACAAGAAATTGTCAAACTCAGGATGAAAATCAATAAATTAGAAACAAGGAGAACAATACAAAGAATCAATGAAACCAAATGCTGGTTCTTTTAGAAAATCATCAAGATAGAAACACAAAATAAAAGGCAAGGGAGAGAATCCAAATTAATAAAATAACTGAAAAGGGGGACATAATGACAGACAATGAGGAAATTAAAAAATCATTAGGTATTATTTCAAAAGCCTATATTCTACAAAATTGAAAAACCTAAAGGAAAGTCAGACCCCACTCTCCACTCAACTGTGAAGAATGTCCTGTTCATTGGGTTGATCTGGGTAGGGGTTCGAAGTTTACTGCATGTATTGTCCTTGGCTGTTGCCATAGTTAAGGCAGGACCCCTAAGCCCCAATCTGCCTGTCATAATGTTTTTCTTGTAGGTTTCTAGGAACCTCTGGATCCTTCTATTTCCCCATTCTTCCATGCTTCTCTCACCTAGAGTCCCAATAGGATGTCCTCCCCTCTGTCCCACTTTGCTGATAAGTGAAGATATTAATGTGACATGCCCCCTGGGCTACTGTCCAGATATTAGTGAGTATATACCATTTGACTCTTTCTGATTCTGGCTTAACTCACTCATTATGATCAATCTCTTGTGCCCCATATTTGTCCACATCCCCTGGATGGGGAGGCCTGGTGGCACTCAGAGGAAGGATAGCAGGCTACCAAGAAGAGACTTGTTACCCTATGAGCATATACAACGGGAAAAGGTCCCCCTCAGTCACAGTCATAAGGGAGGGGAGTAACGGGAAAATGGGAGGGAGGGAGGAATGGGAGGATACAAGGAATAGGATAACAATTGAGATGTAATATGAAAACTTAATAAATATATTTTTTAAAAAAGAAAGAAAAACCTAAAGGAAATGCACCATTTCCTTGATAGATTTCACTTGCCAAAGTTGAATCAAGATCAGGTAAACAAACAGTCCTATAACCCTTAAGTAAATATAAGCAGTCATCAAAAGTCTCCCTGAAAATGCCCAAGGGCAGATACTTTTAGTGCAGAATTTTACCAGATATCCAAAGAATAAGTAATACTAATACTCTCAAACTATTCCAAAATTAGAAACAGAAGTAGCATTGCTGAACTCATCCTATAAAGCCACAGTCACCCTGATACATAAAATACAGAAAAACACAACAAAGAAAGAGAATCTCAGATCAATTTAACTCCTGAAATTTGATGAAAAAATACTCAATAAAGTACTCACAAACTGAATCCAGGAATGCATCATACACCATTATCAAGTAGGCATCATCCCAGCCACATAGGGGTTGTTCAACATATGAAAATCCATCAATATAACTAACCATATACACAAATTGAAAGAAAAAAATCACATGATCATCTCATTAGATGCAAAAAAAGCCTCTGACAAAATACAACAGCCCTTTATGATGAAAATCTTAAGAGAGGTCAGGGATACAAAGCCCATACCTAAGCATAATGAAGGATATATACAGCAAGCCAATAGCCAACATCAGCTTAGATTGGGAGCAACTCAAAGAAATTCCACTAAAATTGGGTACCAGACAAGGCTGCCCAGTCTCTCCATATGTCTTCAGTAAAATATTTGAAGTTCTAGCTAGAACAATAAGAAACTGAAAAGAGATCAAGAGGATATAATTGGAAAGTAAGAAGTCAAAGTATTTCTTTTCACAGGTGATATGGTAGTATACATAACTGTCCTTGAAAATGATACAAGAGAACTCCTACAACTGATAAACACCTTCAGAAAAGTGGTTGGATATAATATTAATTGAAATAAATTCTAGCTCTCCTCTATACAAGTGAAAATTTGGCTCAGAAAAAAATAAAAGAAACTATATCCTTCACAAGAGATATAAATAATATAAAGTATCTTGGTGTAACTCTAAGCAAGAAAGTTAAAGATCTGTATGACAAGAAATCCAAATCGCTGAAGAAAGAAATTGAAGAAGATATGAGAAGATGGAAAGATGTCCCATGCTCATGTACTGATAGACTTAGTAAAAATTGTTATCTTACCCAAAGCAATCTACAGATTCAATGCAGTCCCATCAAAATAACAACACAATTCTTTACAAACCTTGAAAGAATAATTCTCAACTCCACATGGAAAAACAACAACAACAATAAAAAACCCCTCAAAAGTTAAAACAATCCTATTGGATAAAGAACTTCTGGAGGTACAGCCTCTTGGACTTTAAGCTGTACTACAGAGCAATAGTAATAAAAATTGCAAGGTAGTGGCATAAAAATTGTGTTGTGGATCAATGGAATTGAATCAAAGTCCCAGAAATAAACCCATACACCTTTGGACAGTTAATTTTTGACCAACGAGCTAAAACCGTACAAAGGAAAAAAGGTAGCATCTTCAATAAATGGTGCTGGTTGACTGGATCTATAAAAACGCAAATAGATCTATATTTATCACCCTGCACAAAACTCAAGTCCAAGTGGATTTAAGACCTCCACCTAACATCAGATACACTAAATCTATTAGAATTGAATGTAGGGAAAAGCCTTGAACTCATTGGCATAGGAGACAACTTGCTAAACAGAACACCAACATCTCAGACTCTAAGATCATAAAATTAATAAACAGGACCTCTTGAAACTGAAAAGCTTTGCTAAGGCCAAAGACACTGTCAATAGAACAGAATGACAACCTACAGATTGAGAAAAGATCTTCATTAATTGTACATCTGACAAAGAGCTAATATCCAAAATATATAAAGAACTCAAAACATTGAACAACAACAACAAACAAAATAGCCCAATTAAAAAGTGAGGTAGAGAGCCAAATAGAGAATTGTAAATAGAGAAATCTTGAATGGCTGTCAAGCACTTAAAGAAATTCTCAATATCCCTAGTCATCAGAGAAATGCAAATCAAAACTACTCTGACATCCTATCTTATACCTTTCAGAATGAGTAACATAAAAAACTCAAGTGACAGCACATCCTGATGAAGATGTGGAGAAAGGGGAACACTCTTCCATTGCTGGTGGTAGTGCAAACTTGTACAACCACTTTGAGAATCAATCTGGCATTTCCTATGAAAATTGGGACTATTTCTATCTCAAGACCCAGGATTACCACTCCTGGGCATATACCCAAAAGATGCTCCACCATACATGGACATTTACTCAACTATGTTCATAGCAGCTTTTTTCTTAATAACTAGAAACTGGAAACAACCTAGATTTCCATCAACCAGGGAATGGACAAAGAGCCTATGGTACATTTATTTGCATAATGGAATACTACTCAGCTATTAAAAACAAAGAAATCATGAAATTTGTATGCAAATGGATGGACTGAGAAAAAAAATCACCCTGAGCGAGGTAACCCAGCCCCAGAAAGACATACATTGTATGTACTCACTTAAAAGTGGATGTTAGGCAAAAAATACTGGATAGGCATACTAAAATGCACAGACCCAAAGAATATTAGTAACAATGAGGACCCAAGGGAGGATTCTTAACCCTTAGATGGAAAGGAAACTTGAATATACAGAGAAAGTGTTTGAAGGCAGAGGACAAAGAAGAGCAAACACAAAGAAATATGAGAGGGGAGATCACATATGGGGAGAGTGGGGGCAGAAGGATGAAAGTCCAATATTATAAAAAGAAACTCTGGGTGGGGCATTTCTGTGACAAACTGGAGACCTAAGACATGGTAGGCTCCCAGGGGGATATGAGAAGGATTCTATCAGAGACTCCTAGTAGCAGGGGCCATAGAGACTGAAGAGCAGACCCCTAACTAGACAAGTCTTCTAGTAGAGGTAGAGGACCACTACCCACTCACACACACAAGAAAAAAATGACTCAAAATTTACCCTGCCTGCAAGATGTGCAGGGCTAGAGATAGAGCAGATATAGCTGAGAGTGACAGAAGTTCCAACCAATGCCTGGCCCATCCAAGACACACACCATGCAAGAGAACAAACCCCTAATATTATTAATGACTTGCTGCTATGCTTGCAAACCAGAATGGAGCAGAATTTTCCTCTGAGAGACTCCAACCAGCAGCACCTTGAAACAGATGCTGAGACTCATAGCCAAATATTGGGCGATTCATAGGGAGCCTTGGAAAAAAGTCGGGGGAAGGAGAAAAGGACATGGAGGTGACAGAAGCTTCACAATAAGACCAGTAGAGCCAACTAAGCATGGCCAACAAAGGCCTTCTGTGACTGAAACACCAAGGACCTTGCATGGACTGGACCCAGATCTCCTCCAACGATGTAGCTAATGGGCAACCGAGGCTTCATGTGAGTCCCTTAGTAAGGGACCGGTGGCTCTCTGTGACATAGACTTTTGCCAACTTCTCAATTAGTACCTTGGCAAGAGTGCCTTGACAGTCCACAGGGGACGTGGACACATTCATTTGAGCTGGTGTGAACGTGAAGGAAGGGCTCCCCTCTTCTGAGGGACATGTGATAGGTATATGAGAGAAGGAGAGAGGGTGTAACTAGCAGGTGAGGAGGGATGGGGTTACTGCCAGGATGTAAAGTTAATAAAGAAATAAATTAATAAAAATAGCATGAGAATCTTGGGATGGAAGGAGCATCAAAATAGTCCATCTTACTATCTATCTATCTATCTATCTATCTATCTATCTATCTATCTATCTATCATCTTTCTATATGCCTATATAGGTTTCCTACCCTCTATCATCTATCTATCTATCTATCTATCTATCTATCTATCTATCTATCATATATATGACTTTCAATTTTTTAATTTTGCATATGTGGAAAGGCAGTATTCAATCCTGTTTTTATACAAGATATTACAACATGGCCATAAGGCATTACACAGAGAATTTATAAATATAAACCTGTAAAATTTATATATTTAGCTGTGTGAACCCCAATTCTTACATAAAGAGTAATTCAAACATACCTCATCAAAATATTGTACATAAAAGTGAGATATATATCATAGCTGTCATGTTTTAAGCATGGTATGGAAGCAAATGTTTAGTTAATTGAAATTGTCTGTCTTCTTTGTGTAGTTATCTTCCTTTCCAAGACTTTCTACAATCTGTGAAGTATTAAAAGATATAATTTTAGATTAAATATACCATTTTTATGGATGGCTTTTATTTATGTTATTAATCAAAATTTTTCTTGAATATTGCCTTTTGTAAAACTCCTTGTGTCCCTTGACTTGAATAGACTTGTGAATAAATAAAATACTTCAGTTCTAATCTCCTGTATTTTCTTTTTGAGCCTATTTGAAACTACTCCATGTTTCACCAAACTATATAAGAATGCTGGGAAACTCGTAAGTCATTTCCTGCTTAAAAATTAATGAGAACAATAAACTAAATTTGTATTATTCAGAAGGAAAATGACATAGTACATACTAGATATATGTGATAATGGAGCAAACATCTGAGCTATTAAGTGCAATCAGTGATTCACTACCTTCCTATGGCTGACAAGCATGATCAAATGGTAGAGGAGATATAATTATTCTGCTGGGAAAGGAGCTGAGCTTTCCTGGAATTGGAGGATTTTTAAATGTGGTGGCACGTTATATTTTCTGCATTCAATAATGTTTTCAGAGTTTCCAGAAATTCCACTTGAGTGATATATTTAATAGCATAATTATGGCAAAATAGATTCTAAGAGACATGATAACTCTTCACTAAAATTATAATGCATTCCTTGTATTGATGTAATGCAATATCCCAAGTTGATTTCTTAGCCTATGCTTTGACAAAGGCAAATCCAGGAGTCAAAATGCAGTAGCTGTAAGGGGAGACGGTGAAACATACATTCAGTTTTCTGTTTTTTTTTTTTAAACAAAAATCATCTACTGGGTGTAAGAGCAGCAACTGCATCCTTATCTTGCACAAGAACTGTAGATACTCTGGTGAAGAACAAAGAACAGAGGACAGGATGAGATTTTCAGCTATCTTTAACTTCTAAAAAAGGAGAACATATAATTGTCCCACCAGATGATGAGCAAACCAGCCTGATTCCCAACAGGGGAATAGTGGGAAGGGGTTTGTTTTTATACAGTACTAAAGATTAGGAGAATTTTCATTGCTTTCCTAGGTTTTGTATGAATGGTTTCGAAATATGTTCATGTTAATTAGCACAGCATCATTAATATTTTATACCACATTTCATACACACATGATGCAGAGGTATATTATTATACAGATAACTGTGCTTGCTCTAAGCCATATGTCCTCGACAATGATCTTTTCTTCATTTGGGAATGCATAGCTGTTGGCTAACGAGGACTGTGAGGCAAGCCATGGGATGTTAGAACCGAATGAAGTATAACAACTCTCGTAGCAGAATTGTACCCAGTTGAGGACTCCTAATATGAGTGTTGAACAAAAGACCTTTTAGTTAACCATTTATCTGTTATTTATTGATGCATTTGCTAAGCATATTCTCTATAAAAACATAGCCTAGTGCTGTTTAGAAAAAGAGAGACTTAATTAGGGGTTTCATTGGAACAGGTACATACTGCTGCTAATTTTATGAACCTATCAGTTCAGAGTCAAATGCTCATGTAAATTTGGTAAAGTCAAGTAGTCCTCACCTCCTTTAGAGTGGTGGAATGGTAATTTAGTTAATTTTTAATATGAGTAGCTTTAGTTTTTATTGTTTGTTTCCCTTTAGCTTCTTACTACATTCTGCTTAATTTTTAATGATATTTATTTATTTGTATTTTTATGTATGTGTTTGTGTGAAGGCTCCTTGTTAGTGAGCACCAGTGCACATGGATACCCTCAGAATCCAGAAGAGGCCATTGGATCCCTGGATCGGCAATTACATAGAGTAGTGACTTTATTTGAGTGTTCATAAGCGAAATTCTGTCCTCTACCCCTCTGCAAAAGCAAATGCTCTTAATCACTTGAGCCATCTCCATAGCGATGATTTTAATTACTAAATAGGAGGATATAATTTTCAAGAGCTATAGATACACAAAGTATATTCATTATGTATTCCTTTCTTTTCTTCTTTACCATTAAGCTTCTCCTTTCCACCAATTTCTCTCTTGCTTCTGAATTAAACTTCTTGAAAAAATCTGTAAATATAAGTATATATTTATTTCTCTTATTTTTTCTTCACATACAAAATGAGTATGTCATCTATATAGACTTTTGTTCGTTTGTTTACACCCAGCCCTATCCTGGAAGTAACTTTAAGTCACTTTATAGAAATGCTCTTATTTTGTTTTCTGTTGGTCAGGATTAGAATGTTAGACCAACCTATATTTTATTCAATCTTTCCTATAGGTTTGACCACTCACATTATGTTTAATAGTTATCAGATATGAAGAACACAAAGAAAACCTGTTAAATATACATACGGATATCTTAATGATATATATGCATATCTTTAAGACTGTTTCTTCTCAGTAGGGTTGATTTAAGTGGTTTAAGTGGTAGGTTGTTGGTGGTTGGTCAGGTGCTATGTATTCATCTGTTAAATACTGGCCGCCAAGATCTGGTTGGAATCCAGATGAGCACATTCTCAAGCATACCAAGTGATGTTGTGAAAACTTGCTACCCAGTTTAAAATTGATTGTTTAGTAACTGGTAAGAAGAGGAGTAGGTGGAGTGTAGGTTCCTAGTGCTTGGTTCAGAGGCTGAGGCGGGAGAAAGAAGTGAGAGAGGAAGTTAAAGAGAAAGAGGTCAGCATGGCACAGTGTGGACCATGAGCATGTGGCCATGAGGGCTGGCCCAATGGAACAGAAACAGCACATGCAGAAACAATCATGGCAAGTAACCTGATGTGTATAGCTAGGAAATAGCAAAATAATAGGGGGTCTATATCTGCCCCGTTGTTGTGAGTTAAAGCTTTTATAAATCTAAAAGGCCTTTGCCTCAATTATTTGAAAACTAGCTGGGGTAAAGAAGCCTTCTAGACTTAAATATCTCTTCCACACATTAAGTGGATTAATTATGTTAGATATCACCAAATTCACTTGTAAGTTCTTATAGTTTGCATTGTATACATTGTAGGACCAGGTCTTTCACATGAAAATTTGCTAATAGAATATATTCATACTTTTAAATCTATGACCGCCTGATAGAGAGAAAGTGTTAAATATTTGCTCATGCTCCTTTGAGTACAGCTCAGAGTTAGAGATCTGGCTATTATTTGCATTGCATTCCCTTCAAACTCTAGGGTCATTAAAACAGACACACAAACAGTGTCTGTGGGAGATTACATAATCTTCCATGTGGTTTAATGAATAAGTTGTCTTTTATATCATTTTTATATTTTTTCCAAGTACATTTTTAGATAACAAATGATTCAAAATCTCCTATACTATCATGTTATTACTTATATGTATGTCTTCCTATGCTTTCTGGTACCTTTTGATATAAAAACTTCAGGTTTGCATATAAGTTAGGTTCTGGCCAAAATCCTATGTTAAATCTTTCATAATCAGCCATGGGAAGCAACAAACTTTTATCTGACTGTTATGTTGGGGAACAATTTTTAAATATCTATCTTATAATTCTATTGGTTATTTTCCTTCTGCTTTATGTAGATGCATCTCATTAAATTTATATTGCATGCATTTTCTCTTGAGTGAGTTAAAAATCTTTCTGTTTATTTCTTCCACTTCTTTTTACAGGCCAATCAATTCTCTTACTCCTTGCTATTTGATTATTTTTAATTCTGCTTGAAATTTCAACTTACGACTTCTTTTTCATCATTTCTTTTAAGTTTATTTTTAAAATATTTGTATCTTTCCACTGGCTTCTTGATCTCCAGTGGGGCGAGAGGGAGATGGAGAACAGAAGCAGCCATGGAATTAACTAAACAAGCCTCACAAGGGCTTAGAACTGCATATATGTCATGGCTGTTTGCTTAGGAGTTTTTGTGGTACTCCCAACAGTGGAAGCTAGTGTAATATGGCTCAAAAACATCTTTGTGTATATGCACCTGTGAACATGTATGTGTGTATTTGTGGTTGTGTATGAATGCCTGTGTGTGGAAGCCAGAAGAAGGTTTCAAGTATCTTTTCTGCTTATTCCTTTTGAGGCAGAGTTGTTCATTTCCTTGGCTACACTGGAAGTCGACAAGCTTCCTATAACTGCTTCCTTTCCCTGAGAGCTAAGTTACAGCTATTTCAGCAGGTCCTTTGGTTTGTTTCGTGTGTGTTGGAATTCTTCCTCATGATTATGGAACAAAGGCTGTTAATGACTGCGACATGCCTACAAGCCTCTTGTGGATTGTGCTTGTGTTTGCTTATTTTGCATATAGATTAATTCTCTGTTGATTTTCATCAACAATGTAGAATGGACTTGAGTTTCCTCTGTTCACAATGTTATAACTGCTAGGTTCTTTGATTACTGGGGCTACCTTGTGCCAAAGAAATAAAACACAGATGTTTGCTTCATAGCTATTAGCAGAGCAAAGTTGTCTATTTTCATTAAAGATAATGAGTTTGTTTCCTAAAATTTCAAGGTCACATTTTGTCTTGAAGATTACTGCATTATAATATTCGTTCTCTTATTTCTTTAGTCAGCATACAGTTTTGGATGAGAATTGCCTTTTCTTTTTGAATTCTTTATTTTCCTAACTTCTCTTGTCCATAGAGTTCTACTGAAACCATAATTATACCTTAGCAGCAGACACACTTTGGAGGCCCTCTATTGTAGCCAGTGTTCTAATCTAAATACATTAGAGTATGTGTGTATACATTTTGAATTACATTTTACTAGAATTTATGGAAATAATGTCAAATGACTGAGAACCATACCTAAGTACCTTCCTTTGACTTTGCTATTTTTCTCACTGCATATTTAAGCCACAGAATTTTACTGTGGGTTACAATTGGATAGAAACATCCCTATTGATTGCAGGTTTAGTAACTTTCTCCTCTTTTTTTTTTAAGTTCTTTTGAAATTTCAGTAATCTCAGTAATTCTGTTGAAGAAAAGGGGGGACTGGAATGTGACTTTTTTTATGTCCATGATTTCAGTAGGAAGAAACACTGACAGGTCATTACACTCTTAGTGTTGTTTTTAGCTTTTTAAGCAGCACACAATCACATTATACAGGATGCTCAAATATATGCTCTGGGACACAGATGAGACTCTCTTAAAGAAGAATGGTGACTTTTTAGCAGATGTTTCATGGACCACAAGAGAACTGTAATTAAAGCTACATATATCTTGATGTTTCGTGGAGCACCTTCTGAATATACTCCAAGCAATGGAATAGCTGGGTCTTGAGGTAGCCCTATTCCCAGTTTTCTGAGAAAGTGCCAAATTGATTTCCAAGGTGGTTGTACAAATTTGCACTCCCTCCAGCAATGGAGGAGTGTTCCCTTTTCTCCACATCCTTGCCAGCATGTGCTGTCACTTGAGTTTTTGATCTTAGCCATTGTGATGGGTGTAAGATGGAATCTTAGAGTAGTTTTGATTTGCATTTCTCTGATGACCAAGGATGTTGAGCATTTCTTTAAGTGTTTCCCAGCCATTCAATATTCCTTTGTTGAGAATTCTCTGTTTAATTCTGAGCCCCATTTCTTAATTGGGTTATTTGGTTTGGGGTGTTTAATTTATTGAGCTCTTTATATGAACTCTGGTACCCCATATTTGACCACTTCACCTTGCTGTGGAGGCCTGGTGGCACTCAGAGAAGGAACAGGCAGCCTACCAAGATGAGAGACTTGATAGGCTGTGACCATATGGTCGGGGAGGAGGTCCCCTTCTCTCACAGACCTAGAGTAGGGGAATAGGGTCAAGGAGGGAGGGAGTGAGCAATGGGAAGCTAAAAGTTAAGGTATAACAATTGAGATGGAATCCGAATAAACTAATTTTTAAAAGCTACAGGCATACCCTTATTCACAGTCTCATCACTCATTATATTTAATTATCTCTTGGTTTTGAAGTGTAGAACTCATCATGGCAAACATGCACATTGCAAAGTAAAAATATTTATGCAGAAATTTACAGTTTTCTTAAGACTTTGAGGCACTTCGATGTTCTTATGTCACATCAGTTAGTTCTGAAGATATGATGTTTGCTATTATATGGCTATGTCAAGTGACAAGCCATTATAATAACACCCATGTGCTAGAGTGACAGTTAAATTTATCTGTCAAAGTGAATGTGAGAGGAATTCATGGATTGTTCCTTGGCATGTGTGCAAGAGTGTTGTATAATCGATAAACGTTTGAATCAGTGGACTCAGTAATGTAAATTTCCCTCCCAAACTAGTTATTAAACATTTATAAACTTCATAGAAAAAGGTAACAGGAAAGTTGGTCATTAAGTGACTAATGTACGTTATTTCTAGGTTTTCTGCTTAGCACTACCTTCATTGTGTCCCATAGACTTTTAAAAACTTTACTGACTCTTTGTGAGGTTCACCCCATGCACCCCAATCCCACTAATCTTGTTTCTGTGTGTTTACCCTCTGCCCTGAAACCTCCCTCCCCCCAAAAATAAAAAGTAAACAAAACAAAACAAAAAACACCCATAGTTTAAAAAAGAAGTGTGTTTTCATGCTTAGTAAATCCAGGAAATATTAAATTCTCTTCCTGGTTTTTTTCCTTAGCCAAATTTTAATCCTGCACTGGTTCTTTAGTTTCCATGATTTTGTGTATTTTCTGCTATTCCATTGTGGCTTATAGCCAGCTTTTTTTTCTCTGTCCTTACATAGAAAAAAGGGATGCTATTTCAATTTTCCTAGGGTTATTTGAACTTGCTTTATGTCTTAATATGTGGTCAATTTTGGAATAGTTTCCTGAGACACTGGAAAACAATTACTTTCTTTAATGTTGGGGTTGAATTGAGACACTAACATTAATTTCTGTAAATGTCTGTTTGATCCATTTGATTCCTTAGGTTACTAAACTCCAGAGTTTCTGTGTTTTTTTGTCTAGATGACCTGACTATGGGTGAAAGTATGATAATTAAGTTGCAACTCTTCAGTGCTTAAAGGTCAATCTGTGATTTCATATCATTTTTTCCCTTGAAGGTTTATTAATTAATTTATTATTTAATGTATATGAGGGCTCTATCTGCATGTATGCCTGCATGCCAGAATAAGGCATCAGATTCCGGTATAGATGGTTGTGAGCCACCATGTTGTTGCTGGGAATTTAACTCAGGGCATCTCAAAGAGGATGATGAGTATTAAAGAACCTCCTTATGGAGATGGCTTCAAATGTGGCAAACCAGCCACTGGGCAAAATGTCATGTTTTGGCCACAGACGGAATTCTGCCAGCTCTGGATGCAGGCAGAGCTGAAGGCCAAACTTTACCAAGACAGGGTAAGTGTCCTCATTAGTTCCTATCTCACAAATATGTATGTCAGATATACTGAGACAAAAGGCTGAAGAAGATGCTCCAACATTATAGAGTTTTGGGTGACTGTTCAGGCAGCAACTGTCTCTGTCTTTTTTTTTTCCCACTTTGGAATCTGCTAACCTGCACTTCCTATTTACTCAGGTAATTAATTTTATTCCTTTTCAAGTCTTTGATGGGGTTTGAAGACAAGATAGTTTGGTTTTACAATTAAGCTTAGTTGTTTAGCGGTTAAGATGTGTTTAGGTATACACAGATGTTTTAAGTTGATAGAGATGAATATTTACATCTTTTTATGAATCTAGGTGTGTTCATGTTTGTTGCTTAAGTGATTGGAATTGTAATATATTCTTGGTGGATTTTCCTAACGAGTATAAAAGTTTCCTCCCATAACTCTTCTGATGAGTTTTGGTTTGAAGTTTATTTTATCAGATTTTAGAATAGTTCTGCCTGATTATTTTTGTTCTACTTTCTTGGGATACCATTTTCTATCTTTTCTCCTCTAAAGTGGTACATATGAGGGTGTGTGGTGTGTTTCTTGAAAGTATGGAAAAAATGGATCCAGTTTATCTAATCTAGTCTGTTAGTCTGACTCTTCTTACTGGGGGAAATTGAGACAGTTAATATTGATAATACTGTACAATGTTGATTGATTCCTATTATTTTCTGGTAGTACTGTTTCCTTAGACCACCACTCACAAACTCCTCTGGACTTATTTATTCTTTGTACCTCTCAGATCTGTTTCTTTTTCTCTTTCTTTCTTTCTTTTCTCTCTTTCTTTCTTATCTTATTAAGATGATTATTTATGTTTTTAAGATTTTTAAAAATTGAAAATAGATATTTATCTCATATAATACATGCAGGCCATAGTCCTGAACTCTAGACAGATAGATAGTTATATAGATTAATGGACAGATGGATGGATAGATAAATGATAGATAGATAGAGAGATAGATACTGAAAATTAGAAATTTCCTATGTGAATGGCCCATTGTGTGTGTGGAGGTCAGAAGACAATCTAGAGTGTTAGTGTTTGCCTTCAACCATGTTTGAAACAAAGCATCTTATATTTTCTGTTCTGGTCACTGGCCGTTAGGTTAGCTGGTCCTTGAGTTTCCAGAGATTCTCCTGCCTCCTCCTCACATCTAACTGTATGATTTCTTAGATGGTAGACATGTGATAATGTAGTGGTTTAAGTAAAGGTGACCCACTGCCTCATTGATTTGAATTCTTGGTCACTTGGGTATGGAACTATTTGAAAGGATTAGATGGTGTGGCCTTGTTGGAGGACATGTCATTGAAGATGTGCTTTGAGGTTTGCAAAAGACCAAGCTGTCGCAGAGTTGTTCTCTTCCTGCTGCTTGCAGTTCTGTATCATAAGTCAAGGCCTCATATTTGTAATGCAGTTTCAGAGCATGTTTATAGCTTGTAATTAGAAAATGGAACAGGTGCTGAGGCTTTGGAAGTCATCTGAAAGGCAAAAACATTAGAGTTTCTAATTTGGAGATCAGAAAATTTACAGTTTGTTTTAATCTCTGCTGCCTAACAATTAGCTACAGGGCAATGTATTCCTTGTTTTTAGTAATGGCAGATCAATAATGGCCTTCCACCTATGTGTACTTTAGAACTCATAAGTTACCTTTTATAGCAAAATGACCTTTAACAATATGAGTAACTTCCTATTATTGATGTAGAAAGGTTATTGCAGAATGTCTGGGTGGATCAAACATCCTCACAATACCATAACTGTGACGAATTAAGGGAAAATCCAAAGAGATGATATATGGAGTGATAAACGTTGAAAATGGAGAACATACTACTAGCAAATTGTTGAGGATGTCCTCTAAAATTGTAAAGAATAAGAAAAAAGTCTACACTGTGGCAGCCACATAATACTTCACTTGGTTTCCATGGTGAAACTCTCTGCAATAGAAGAATCTTGAGGAGATCGAGCCTCTTGGGAGTCTTTTGGTCATTCGAGCCATGCCATAGAGTTAATATTTCTAGACTTTTGGTGAGAATATTGTTTTAGAAGACTTAAATTGGTTGTATTTTATTTTGTTGCAGTTCAGATTGTGACACTTGTTTTCATATATGTGATGACTATAGTATATTATTTTTGCATTGCCCTCATCAGAGATAAAAGCAATATAGACAACTGATCTTAAAAGTCCAATCCATTTTTTGGGCTCAGGTAGTGTATGAGTTTAGTCTCAGAACTCGGGAGGCAGAGGCAAGCAGATCTGTGAGAGTTCAAGGCCTGCTTGGTCTACAGATCGAGTTCAAGACATCCAGGGCTCCACAGAGAAATCCTCTCTCAAACAAAATGAACAAACAAATAAATTAAGAAACAAGAAAAATCTTGATCTGTTTAAAATATGGAAATACAAAAAAAATACAAAAATTTATATATATGTATATATGTCAGATGCACACTTATAAATACATATGTGTATATATAACAGAAAATTCTTACAAATTAAAAAGCAGTGCATTTAGCATACATCTTCATTTCCTCAAAACAAGGTCATTCAATTTGTTGTCATAACTTAATTATTTAATCCTAACAATTATCATACTATTATAACAATGTTTTATAGAATTTTTTCTTCTGACCAAAGATCCTAAACTGCATTTTATTAAGGTATTTTAGCACCCTTGAATTGCAATGAATTTTTAAAATTTATCTGTCATCTAACACTGACATTTGTTTAGAGTAAAGGAGGTAGTTTGTAGAATAATTTCATGGCGGACAGAATAATGTTTTACTAAAGATAATCACCCACCTAATGCTAATTGTAGTTAGCTACTTTTCCGTTGTTGTGTTAAAACAGTCAGAGCAAGGCAGTTGGTAGGAGGATGGGTTTATTTTGGTTTATAATTCTAGAGGGATTAAGAGCTCATTATGATGAGGAAGCCCTGCAGGAGAAGAAGGAAGTTGGAAGATCACACCTTCAGTAGCAAGTACAAGGCAGAGAAAGCAAAATAGAAATGGCACAATGCTTTTCTCTGTCACAGCTCGTTTCCGGTGATAAACTTCCTCTAGCACTTTTCCGGGACCTCTCCAAAGAGTTCCATTAACTGGGCGACTAAGTTTTCAAATGCCTGAGCCTATGAAGGGTATTCCTTCAAGCCACCACATTCCTAAAACCTGGAAATTTCTCTTATATGGTGAAAATGGCATGGCCTTGTAGACGGCATTGAGTAGAGGATCTCAGAAAGGGAAGTTACCCAGTAACCGGAACCTTTCTTCAAGAAATCTGGAAAGGGGCACAGCACATCCGAAGCAGAGAAGACAATTTGCCAGTAGTAGGTATGGAGAGGCACGAAAGATGAGAAGAAGGGAGTGCGAATCAAAGACCCACTACTGACTTTGAGATGAGAGGTTGGCTAAAGGTCAGAATACCTAAGCAGCTTCTTTAACTAGAAGGAAGGATACAGACTCTTCCCTTCACCCATTTTAACTTGTTTTTTTAAACATATTTTTATTACTTTTTCTCACCTTACATCCCTATTTTAGCCCCCTCTCTTGTTGCCTCCCAGTGCGCCATCCCTCCCTCATCCCCAATACCCCCTCCCCTAGTTCTTAGAAAAGGCGAGGCCTCTTCCCCTTAACATCCAACCTCAGCCTATCAAGTCGCATCTGAACTGTCTGCATCCTCCTCCTCTGTGGCCTGGCGAGACTTCCACAAGCAGGGAGAAGTGATCAGCAAGTGGACACCAGAGTCTATAGCAGAAGTAGTCGCTACTACCCATATTCTGGGACTCACAAGAAGGCTGCGCTGCCTATATACTACCTCTGAGCAGAGGGTCTAGGTCCTCACCATGCATAATTATTGGTTAGTGCATCAGTCTCTGTGGCACCCCCTCCTCCACACAGATGTCCCTCAACCGAAGAATAAAGAAACTGTGGTACATTTACACAACGGAATACTATTCAACTATTAAAAACAAAGAAATCTTGAAATTTGCAGGCAAATGGATGGAAGTAGAAATGATCAACCTGAGTGAGGTAACCCAGACCCAGAAAGACAGGCATGGTATATACTCACTTATAAGTGGATATTAGACAAATAATGCAGATAACCATACTACAATACACAGACATAAAACACTAGAAAACAAGGAGGACCCTAGGGAGAATGATTAATTCTCATTCAGAAGGGCAAATAGAAAAGGCACTCAACAGTTGAAGAGAAGGAACAGGATGGGAGACTACCATAGGGGTTCTCTAAAGGACTCCACCCAGCAGGGGATTGAAGAAGATGCTGAGACTCACAGCCAAACTTTGGGGTGGAGCACAGGGAGTCTTATTGGGAGAGTTGGGGCTAGTAGGACCTGGAGGGGACAGGAGCTCCACAAGTAGATCAATGGAGGCTTGATGCTATCTTTATTGTTTCAAACTTCTGATGTTTAAAGTCATAAAATAATAACTTGATATTATGTATTGTATTAAAATATTAAGTATGTTATAATTTCTTTTTATGATTAATTCCTATCTTGTACATAGTAATTGCACAACTACAAAGATGCATTATCATTCACTAAGAATCTGCCCACATATTTTGCATCTACTAACTTTTCATATCTACGTTAATAAATATTAATATATTGTTATCATTATCAAGTGGCAATTTCCTATTTTTTTCTAAGAATTATTTGACATTCTATTACGAAAGGACATTCTCTTTTGTGATATGCCTGCCTGTCAAGCTCCTTATCATTTTCAGTCTTGATTGATATTTTCTTTCAATCAATATATTGTAATCTACTAACGTGCATTAATACTAAAATTTTTCAGAATTGGTCGGTGAAACCCACTCAAGGCTGAGTCTGGTATTTTGATAATTATTAATTTTCCAATATTTTAGTTTAGTTTGACAAAGTATGATTTTCTCCAACATGTGCCAAACTACTTGCTAATTTTCTATGGTGCTCCAATTTATTATATTGAGAGACACTATTTTTGTTATTTTTTCAGCTTGTATATGTTCTTTACAACTGACATGAGATAAGATTTTTACACAGGTATGTATGTAGACATTGTTAGTTAAGAATAAGAGAACAATATGAAATTTTTATTTATTATATGTAATAAAATAACATATAACTATGTATTTTTACTGTTCAAAATCTATACAAAAATTCAGTAGTTTGACAGAAAATGTAGAAATATTAGGACACACCCTTTAGAAACTGATGTATTGAGTAGAATACAACAAAATAGGCCATAAAGGATGTTTTGAGTTTTTTACCAGGTGGCTAGCCAGGCTGGTCTTAATCTCACCGCCTTCTCTCATTGCTATCCCAGGGGTTGGGATTACAAGTGTGTCACCTGGCTACCTCTCTAGTACTTTACACAAAACAAATTATAAGTCTTACCTAAGAAAACTTTTCATGCAACAGACAGCAAATTTGTAAAGTAAGTTTAAAAGTAGAACTCAGTAATTGTAAATAAAAACAGGTATAGCATAGTTGGAAAGAAGTATAAAGAAACTACCCATTCTTACAAAGAAAGTATTTGGAAAATATGGATTCAAAAGGGTTCTCAAATTTCTTCAACAACTAGAAAAATAATACGTTCAGAAAAATACCAAAAACATATCACATCAAGATGCTTTATGATCACTTTAAGTGGAACTTATATCTAAGTTCTTACAATACTGTTTGGGTTTTTTTTCTGTTTTGTTTTTTTGTTTTTACTTTTTATTGTTTACATATACATTTATATTATTACACATATATAAAATAAACTACATACAACAAGAAGAACCAATCCAGAATATATTAATGTTATATTCAGAGTGTTTTGACTATTTATATTTGGCAGCCTTGAAGAAATCATATTTCCTTTCTTGGTGAGTCTAAAATTCTGAACGTAAATCAATAGCTATCATATCTCATCTTTACCAACTTAAAGTATCTATCTAGTCCTAAAAACATCTTAAGCCCTAAACAACTAAGCTTAATTGTAAAGTTACACTATCTGGTCTTCAACTCTATCAGAGACTTCAGAAGAAATAAAATTAATTACCTGAGTAAACAGGAAGTTCAGGTTAGCAGCTTCCAAAATGAAAAAAAAAAATGACAGAGACAGTTTTCTACATGAACAATCACCCAAAACTCTCTATAACATTGAATCATCACCTTCAGCCTTCTGGCCCAATATGAGGCAGGAACTATTGAGGATCTGTTTACCATGGTTTAGTATAATTTGGCCGTCGACTCTGCCTGCATCCAAGCTTGCCTATTTTTAGGCAGAGTTCTGTCTGTAGCCTAAATGATGACATTTTGTCCAGTGGCAGTTTGCCACATTTGAAGCCATCTCCATAAGAGGTTATTTGATGCTCATCATCTTCTTTTGAGTTATGTTGGGTGTTGCCAGGAGCTAACCTGCCTTATTGTGAATCCTTAACACAATAAAAACATCTTTAAATACCATATTCTGTAGGACTCTGGGGTTTTTGAGACATTATTTAACTATTTTATCTTATCTATCTATAGAATCATATTTATTTGTTACACTTTAGGATGTATATTCTGGTGATAAAAATAGGCTAGTAATTGACATGATCACAATTGTATCAACTAACAATTAACTTCTATACGGTTTGGTTTTTGAGAAAGTCTGAATGCATAGTTCTGGCTGGTCTGAAACACACTGTGCCTGGTGGACTTCACCTGGCCAGAATTTCCTACTCTGTGTCATGAGTGGTGAGGTTACAGATATGAACCACCATACAGAACGAATTTACCATTTGCAAAGAAGTTTGTAAAAGACAATAAAATATAGCAGTGTTGCCAGAAAATGCTAGGTGTGTCTGCAAAACAGTTTGAAATGTGGTTCACACAGAACTGACATGTGACAATAGCACATCTCCGAACCTGTAACTATGACCTTGTTTTCTAAGTCATACAACTCTTTAATATTAAAATTTTGTCCTTTTGGACTGTTTTAAAATGAAAAAACAATGCGTCAAACCTCTCTTGTAGAGCTTTTTATTTTCTTGATATCAAAAGTCATTTAATTCTTTTAAGTCCATGGTGTGTTGTTTTCTCATAATCCAGGTAACTAGACTCTCTCAAATTTCTAAAGGTGTTTTTGAAATCAAGGTTATCTGGCTTCAGGCTTTGAAGAGTCTCTTCTTGTCACACTCACCATCTGGAAATTATAAGAGCTGTTTCTGTGTAAGACAGTTTTAACAAAAAATGTCCTTCAAAGCAAATCTATAGGTTTATCCTCCTCAGAACATTTTGAAAAGACATTAAGTCACAAAGTTCCCTAGATCTAAACAGCTTTCCTATGTTGAACACTGAAAACTCAATATAAAAGCAATTACTTGAAGTGACGTTATGTGAAATCTGACATTTTTGCAAAGTATCTTTTTAGCTCTGGTATCATCTGCTATCTGTAGCACTCAATTTAAAAACCTCTTTGAAATAGTCTAGTTGTCTGAATCCATTTCATCTTTACGACACTTGTGTTTCTAGTTCAAACTGCCTTCAGAGCTTTGGGCCCTTTGAAAGTTGTTTAACACTACTTTGATACAGTGCTACAGTTACAAGCTCTGGCCACTCACTTGTCATATTCCTGAAGACTGGGAAACCCATGATCCGGCACCAGATTATTTGGTATCTCTAAGGTTCCTGCCTTTTCTGATGGCTTTAGGTATCTCTGTATGATGAAAAGCATGGGGGCATGTTCTGTGTATATTCTCCATCAAATGCCATGATTTCTGGGGCTGCCCAACAGGTAGACCAATGCTCATTGCCTTACCTTAGGTTTAAACTGCACACTAGCAAACAAATATCTCTCCTCTTTACTCATGATTCAAATTTATATATCATCCACTAAACTTTTGAAAGGTTTGTTTCCATAGAAATGTTAACTGGTTTTCAGTGGAGAGTAGTGATCACTATTGGATTCTACCTGGTGTACGACTATTTCTTTGGGGTCTTTCTTCAACTCTGAAGGCATCAGTGCTGGGTTATGTATTCTAATTACATATCAAGAACAAGGAAGAGGGAGGGAAGAACAGGAGGATACAAGGGATGGGATAACCATTGATATGTAACAAGAATAAATTAAAAAAAAAAAAAAGAACAAGGAGGAGAACTGAAATTTCTCCCTAGAACTTGATGTCACAACTTAAGAGTTCAATACCAAGAAAAAGTAAAGGCAGTGATAATGACCGATAAGATTGAAACCTAGATGAGAATTTCTTTCATAATCAATTGGGAAATCGATGGACTAAGATAATTCTAATGTCTTTGCTTTCTTTCTAAACCAACTAAAGCCTAACTCAGCACAGACAACATAAAAATGTAAACCTCACCTAAAATAAAGCACCAAACATACTCTTAGCAGGGATCTTCTGTTTGAGTAAAATACATTCTTTTGCCTATAATTCTTTGCAACCATCACTTTACAGGTATACCTTTATTAAATCAGCATAATTAGCAACTACACTCTAAATATTTGCCCTTATACTCACGAATAACGGTAGGTATTGCCACACATTGAGGAAACTTCTCTTTGCAAACCACTACCAATCAAAACTACAGCAGAGTTGTAGAGGCCCATCCAAATAGACACATCTACAAACACCCACCCGTTAGGCTTAGGGGATATTGTAGAAGAGGGTAAGACAGTAGGAGAGAGTACAGGAGTGACAACTGGAATAGGTGGGCATTTGGGAGGCAATACAGAAACGTAGTACAGTGGAAACTACGTGGAACATACTAAGTTGACTCCAGCAAGGACTCCTAGCAATGGAGACTGTGGAGACTGAACCTGCCATCTGTAATCAGGCTAGGTTCGCAGCCGTGAGAATGAGTCACCATCCCAGACAGCAAAATCTATGACCCACAAGGTCCGCTGCCTACAAGACACTGGTGGCTCAGAGTTTGTGGAAGTGGACAACCGATGATTAGTCTAACCTGAGGCCTGAATGGCTAGGATCCTGGAGCTGGATGGCTCAGAGACCTAGCACAGAACCATACAGGACCCACACACAGGCATGCGCGCACGCACACACACACACACACACACACACACACACACACACACTCGATGAAATTATTCCTAAACATATTCTGCTGTATGCAGAGATTGGTGTCTAGCCGAATCATTATCAATCACTGTCAGAGAGGCTTCCCACAACAGATGATGGGCATAGATACAGAGACAGGCATTAGGTGGAGTTCAGGGAACTCAGCAGAGGATGGAGGAGGAAGGACTGTAGGACCCAGAGGGGTCAAGGACACCAGGAGAACAGGGCCCACACAATCAACCAAGCAGGGCTTTTGAGGCTCACAGAGACTGAAGCTGTCACCAAGGAGCCTGCATGGGTCTGCACCATGTCTTCTGCATACATGCTTTACATACATGCATACATACTTTAGCTGGCGTTTTTTTTTTTTTTGTTGGGTTGCTAACAGTGGGAGTGAGGGTGCCTCTGATTCTTTTGTCTGTGTGTGGGACCTATTTCCTCCTACTGAGTTTCCTCATCCAGCCTCGATATGAGGGTATATGCCTAGGTTTATTGCATCTTGTTATGTCTCTGAGACACCTGATTTTTCAGAAAGGAGCAGAGGAGCAATGGATTTGTGTATAGGGGGAAGCTGGGATGGATTGGGGGGAATGGAAGGAAGTTGTGGTTGGGGATGTATTGTATGAGAGAAGAATGAATAAACAAAAAGAGGAAGATTGCTGTGAGACAGTGTCTCTTGGTAATGTTAGAGCTACACCTATAAATATCACCAACATGACTGCCTAAACATGGCGTGACTAAGTAAAATGGTCAGGTAAAAGCCGCAATCTACCTGCAAAATGGTCTTTTATAATAAGAATCCACAAAATAAATTATTCCCCAACATGCAAAACAATTTCCTCTTCATGTTTGAAGAGTGAGCTTTCATTGAGAAAAAGATAATTATATTAAAATAATAAGAATATACCTATGAAGCCAATCTCTCAATTGCCAGCAACATTGTCTTTTGTACTCATTTGCAAAGAACAAGTAACTGATAACAAGATAGAAAGTCATTTAAAACTCACTCAAAGCAGGACAGATGATTTCACTAGTGCAAATGATCTTTGGTAATAGGCCAACAACCAAACAACGCTTCCTTATTTTAATGTAAGAGAGGGAATATAATCTAATCAAAAATTTCAACATTTTTCTGCAGTAGACAAACAACAAACAAACAAACAAACAAACAAAACCAAAGGTATTAGGTAATTAAAAAAACTGAAAATGTAAAGGAGGCATTCAAGTTTGTAAGTCTTTATGTAGTTATCTTCTTTCCAATCAGTCTGCTGAAATTGTGTTTTAAATTAACTCTAATTGATAATTATTCTGTGATGAAAACATTAATCAGCATATTAAATTTAAATGGTATGATATATGTAATTGGATTTGATCAATATAAATATCATATAAGTAAATATGCCTTCTCTTTATATTCTTGAACATGGAATAGGTAAATTAGAGAGAAAATTTGCCATAATTTAATTATCCTTTCTAGTATCTTATGCATATTTCTGTGCACTGAAAGATACAAATCATTATGGCTATATGTAAATGTAGACTTCAATTTGAGTACTTGGTATTTGTACCTATGTGAGATATTTTAAAAATAAAAGTATCTTAGTGCAGGATACTTTTCATTCTTGTACAAAACACAGTGATGAAATTCAATAATCCTGTCAACTACATCTTCCTACTTATGAAGGTTGATTGATACGCCTGCTACAGTAAAGAAAGACCTCTATTTCAAGATGATGGCTTAAACCAGAATATTTGATAGGTTTTTCTCTAAACTTCTCATTCAAATGATTAAATGAAGGAAGTAGTTCTATAAAATATAATCAAGAAAGGGTTAGATGTAGGGAAATGTCATCAAGTCTGTATGGTAATGAGTTTAGCAAAAACGTTCACCTGGAAATCAGTTTAAATAGAATCTCTAAAAGCATGCTGAGACAGAGCACCAGGAAATAGAGGTCAGGCAGGAGAGGAACACGCACAGCTCCCAGGATATGGATAGAGAGTGTGTTTCAACACCATAGGAGCTAGCACTATGTTCTCATCAAAAGTCCTCAGAGGCACAGCTGCTGAACAGTTGACAGCTGGGACAAAGTTCACACTAGGACAGAAGTGCCTGGGATTGAAGGTAGCTTTGGCCCAGAGCTAAGTCCCAGCTACCACACCAAATCCCCACAACAGGGTCTGCTCCTTCTGTATGCACACTCTTCTCTGCTGGACTGCCCTTCCACTGTTCTGTACCCACCTACCAATGCCAGAATGCATACAACAGAATCCTTTCCTTCCTTGCCAAGAGCTAAGCAAAAAAGCAAACATCAGGCATAACAACAACTCTGAAGAAGTGTTTCCATGAAGATTAATATTTAAATATTAACTTTCAAGAAAGGCAAAGGCTTTTGATTACTATGCAGTTGAAAATGTTTACAAATTCCAAAGAAATTATGATGCAGCTTAACTTTTAATGAAAAATAAAATTATATAATAGAACTCAATTAAGGACACTGGTAAATAGAAGAATAGGGAAATAAGCAACCAGTGAAGCACCGTGGGCCTGAGAAGCCCACTTTAGAAGGGAAAGTAAAGGGCAAACGAGATCTAATGAGCAAAGTCTGGGCGCTAGTTTATTGTGATCTTATGTATGCTCAGTATACAAAGCAAAAATAATTATTTTGAGGAAAAAGTAATATTTGACATTTTTAGAGAGATATAAGAAATTAAATAAAAAGTAAAGAAAGATCTAGCTTCTCATATCTACGTGGCTTACGAGGTTTGACAAGAGAAAGTTTTGACTGCTCTGAGCCAAGGCTTTCTCCACCTTCAAGTAAGACTATGATGCTTGATTTATGTGAAAATTCATATTGAGTGCCTTTTACATGCTTTAAACAAACTTCATTAACCCTGATAGAATTTTGAACAGCAAACATAATTTTCATAACAAAATCCTCCCAGCCAAACCTATAATA
Organism: Acomys minous; assembly: GCF_964271855.1. Lineage (NCBI taxonomy): Eukaryota > Metazoa > Chordata > Mammalia > Rodentia > Muridae > Acomys > Acomys minous. The sequence continues at coordinate 91,735,020 of NC_140491.1, read as the reverse complement.
GGTTAACAAAATGATTTTGTGAAAATCGATAGGTTGGGAGTGGGCTGACAAAGAGATTAAACCAAATGCACTATTCTTTTTTTAATATCATTTTTAATTAATTCATTCATATTACATCTAAATTGTTATTCCATCCCTTGTATCCTCCCATTCCTCCGTCTGCCTACTTATCCCCTACTCCCCCTGCTCTATGACTGTGCCTGGGGGGGGGACCTCCTCCCACCGTATATGCTCATAGGGTATCAAGTCTCTTCTAGGTAGCCTGCTATCCTTCCTCTGAGTGCCACCAGGTCTCTCCATCAAGGGGATGTGGTCAACGATGGTGCACCGTAGTTCATATGAAAGTTAGTCCCCATTCTCCACTCAACTGTGGAGACTGTCCTGTCCTTTGGTTAGATCTGGTTTGGGGTTTGAAGTTTACTGCACATATTGTCCTTGGCTGGTGCCATAGTTTGAGCAGAATGCCTGGGCCCAAATCTGCACACCATAATGCTCTTCTTGTAGATTTCTAAGACCCTCTGGATTCTTCTAATTCCTCATTCTCACATACTTCTCTCACCGAGAGTCCCAGTAGGATGTCCTCCCCTCTATCCCATTTTCGTGATGAATGAAGACTTTCATGGGACATGCCCCTTTGGCTAGTGTCCAGATATAAGTGAGTATACACCATTTCAGTCTTTCTGCTTCTGGGTTAACACACTCATTATGATCATTTCTAGTTCAATCCATTTGTCCACAAATTTCGGGAATTCCTTGTTTTTAATAGCTGAGTAGTATTCCATAGTTAAATTTACCACAGTTTCTTTATCCATTCTTCTACTGAGGGACACTTAGGCTGTTTCCAGGTTTTGGCTATTATGAATAAGGCTGCTATGAACATGGTTGAGCAAATGTTCTTGTTGTGTGCTGGAGCATCTTCTGGGTATATTCCAAGGAGTGGAATAGCTGGGTCTTGAGGAAGCCTTATTCCCAGTTTTCTGAGATAGCACCAGATAGATTGCCAAAGTGGTTGTACTGGTTTGCATTGCTTCTGAAAGGCAGGAGACATTGTCAGCAGAACATAGCGACAGCCTACAGACTGGGAAATGATCTTCACCAACCCTTCATCTGATAAAGGTCTAATATCCAAAATATATAAAGAACTCAAGAAATTGAACACCAAGCAAACCAATTGAGAAATAGGGCTCAGAATTAAACAGAGAATTCCTAACAGAGGATGGCAGAATGGATGAGAAACACTTAAAGAAATGCTCAAACTCTTTAACCATCAGAGAAATGCAAATAGAAACAGCACTGAGATTCCACCTTACACCAATCAGAATGGCTAAGATAAAAAATTCAAGTGACGCCACATGCTGGCGAGGATGTGGGGAATGAAGAACACTCCTTCATTGCTGGTGGGAATGCATATGTACTATTCTTATAGGAGATTTTGGAACCTTCTAGATCATCTTCACCTTCTTCACCTCATTAACTTGATCACAATAAAGAACGTGTTCAATCCACAAGCTTATGAAGTCCCCTAGAGGATCATAAGCATTGACATCAGAAAGCTTCACCCTCCTAAACACTGAAGGTCTCTGGGAGTTAGAGTGCTAAGAGTGGCAGGGGAGCTGGAATCTCAAGCACTGCAGTTTGTTTGTTTATATCTCTCTCCCATTTGACTGCTCTTGAATTTGGGCTCCTAATACTGAATAAGTAATTTAGTAATAGATTATCTTCACTTCAGTCCTGTGTTCTACCAGATAGAACCCAAGGGGAGAGGTATGTGGCTTCTAGTTTATAGCTAGTTGATAAGTGCATTTGTGCAAACTTGGGTTTGTACTGCTCTTTGGTTATATATGGTGACAGTCACTCAGGGCTGCTGTCTGAACTCATGGGCCCTGTATTAGTTTCTGGACTCAGTTAAGTCATCAGGCACACAATCAGTGCCTTTTGAGGAACTGACTTAAATTTTCCTGATATCTACATCACTAATTGCCTACTCTGCCCTTCAGTAGGTGGAGAGAAATAAACGTTGTGTTTTCAGCTGTTAGAACAAATATAAAGGAAGGGGGAACTTAAATATTGACATGAGTTTTTTACTTACTTTTCTCTACTTTTTTTTGTATTCATCTTTGACTACAGTTGGTCAGTGTAATTATACTTTATGTAAAAATCATCTGATGAAACACTCTAACAGAGTTACAGAGTCTCTCAGGCTTTGAGTTTGGAGAAGATGAGTGAGTGATTAAGAAAAATATGTTCATGCATACTTATGGGAAAGGTAGGCTTGTGCAGATGGACTAGGAGATGGAACAATTAGGGAAGGAAATGGGTGATTATCATGATGCAAGGAGCTGCAAAAATTAATGCACATATCACATTAAAATTCTGCATTAACATAATCCTTAGGAGCAAAGAAACTATAAAACCCATTCATTAACTAGCTAAGTTAAAACTTCAAGAGGCAGTGTTGATACTGGATGAGTATATATATTTTGATTGAAATTTCTAAACCAGAAGCAAACCAATTTCTGTTAGACTAAAGACATACAATATATTATTCCAAATTGTAAATATACTTTAAGTAGATAAAAACAAGCTTAGAAGCTTTCTGGTGCTTTTCTCCACCCACTCCAGCCGCAGCACAAGGTGATCTAAAACAAACTATTTCCATGCCGCTGGCTTAGTGCTGAGGTCGTACATCCACTTCTGCACATTTTCATCATCAATTCTAGTCTTATTGGTAACTGACATGCAACCTGCTCTCTCCAAATTGTCCTCCCAAAGTACAAGGCTTCGCTTGAAGTCTTTCCTTTTATGTTCTTTAAAGACACATCATTTGAATTTGCAACTGTGTTCTGCTCTTTCAAGTAAAGATATTGTAGTTTTAATTGGCATACTCTTTTCCTGGGACCAGTCTAGGTTGACTTTTATATGTAGCTCAGGGCTCTTCACCCCTGGCTTTATGACCGAGATCTCTCCCACTGGCATATTTTAAAAGGCTTTTACTTCCAATCCATAATATACAAGGCCATCTCAGGGGAATCTTCCAGCCTGTACTTTTCTTTAGGACGTATTTCCACTAGCTTGTTGATGAATGTCTCTTTGTTACTTTGGCCTGATATATTTTTCTCTATGATCTTTTATTTCAAGTCAACCTTACCTTCTGTACATAGGTGAGCTTGTGGTCTTCATTCTTGTGTGCCAATACTCATTCAGAAGAGAGAAGAGGGGCCATGACAAACTTATGAAAGGCTGTCAAGGCATTTGTTTAGGTAGGTATCTGTAAATGCAAGTAGACAAATATTGTGAGACAAAGGCCCATCGTTTAATGTAAACAGTATGTGGAGGAAGCGTTCACACCACTTCGGTCTTGTTCTCAGTTTATTTAGCAATTTCCAGAGGCAAACTGACCCCATTTTCTCCAAAAACATTGGCATGAAACATCGCATGAACATCTATTTCTGTCGTTATTTAGAAACTTAAACTAAATTTTTATATATTGCCAAAGAACACTCATAAATCTTGGCCTTAACACTGCAATCAAATATGTGTTGTTTTTCAGTTTTAACTATTATATCTATTTTAAATAATTCTAGTCTATTCTAACCACTCTCTTAGAAGGAACAAACATAAAATAAAGATCCTTTCCAAGATGATTATGAGGCACTCACCAGGTTTACCACTTGATGCAAAGTATCTAACTTTGAAATTTAGTAAATATTACTTTGCTCAATGAAAAATTATGTATTTTATTATATGGTAGGGTATTTATTTTTTAATTTTTTGTGTGTTTTAACCTTGAAAACACCTTTATGAAGTTCCATTTATTCATTGTTGATATTAGTGCCTGAGCAGTTGAGGATCTGTTCAGGAAGTTGTCTTCTCTACCAAAGAGTTCAAAGCTAGTCCCCAATTTCTCTTCTATTACATTTAATGTGTCCGGTTTTATGTTGAGGTATATTATCTGTTTGGACTTGATTATTATACATGATGATAAATATGGATCTATTTGAATTCTTCTACATGTAGACATCCAATTAGACCAGCACCATTTGTCAAAGATGCTTTCTTTTTTCCATTGTATGGTTTCGAATTATTTTGTCAAAATCATGTGTCTAAAGATGTGTGTGCATTTACTTCTGGGTCTTTGATTCAATTTCATTGATTGTCTTGTCTAGTTTCATGCCAATATCAGACAGTTTTTATTATTATTGCTCTGTAGTACAGCTTAAAATCAGGGATAGTGATACCTCCAGAAATTATTTTATTGTACAAGACTGTTTTTAGCTATTCTATATTTTGCTGGTTTGGTTTTGTTTTTCCATATCAAGTTGAAAATTGTTCTTCCGATGTCTGTAAAGAATTGTGTTGGCATTTTGATGAGAATTGCATTGAATATGCATATTGCTTTTGGTAAAGTGACCATTACTACTATGTTGATCCTACTGATCCATGAGCATGGGAGATTTTTCCAGTTTCTGATATCTTCTTCAATTTTTTTCTTCAGCTACTTGAAGTTCCTGTCATACAGGTCTTTCACTTGCTTTATTAGAGTTAAACCAAGATATTTTATATTGTTTGTGGCTACTGTGAAATGTATTGTTTCTGTAATTTCTTTCTTAGGCCATTTGTAGTTTGTATACAGAAGGGCTCCCGATTTTTTAAAAAATAAATTTTTATTCAGCCACTTTGTTGAAGGTGATTATCAGCTATAGGAATTCTCTGGTAGAATTTTGGGGGTCACTTATGTATACTATCATATCATTTTCAATTAGCCATACTTTGACTTCTTCCTTTCCAATTTGTATCCCTTGGATCTCCTTTACTGCCCTTCGAGTACAATATCGAAGAGGTACAGAGAGAGTGGGGCAGTCTTGTCTTGTGTCTGATTTTAATGTATACAGTTTATGTTATGGTATGTGATCCAGGTAGACTTGAATTCTGTGCAGTGTGAGAAATCTATTTGCTTTCTTCTGCATGCAGACATCCAGTTAGACCAGTACGATTTGTTAAAGATGCTTTCTTTTTCTATTGCGTAATTTTGTGTTCTCTGTCAAAAATCAAGTGTCTATAAGTATGTGGATTTACTACCAGTTTGATTCTCCTCATCAGCCTGTCTGTTTTTTATGCCAATACCATGTGGTTTTTATTATACAAGTATGTTTTTTCTATTAAACTACCTCTTTAATATTTATCTTTATCATTGTAACTAATTTTCAGCTCTGAGTTTCTTCAAAAACTGGTCTTTTAAACCACAGGGTAAACACTCTTTGGTAGTATGTGTGACATGTTTACAGCTACATTTGAGCTCATAGGAGACTATCTGAAGCTGTGAAATATGAAGCTTCATGAATTTTCTATGTTGAGCATATAAAGAAATTTACACATAAATGTGACAAATAATTTCATGTGCTAATCTACTTGCTCGATTACTTCTCTGCCTCTGTGAACTTTGCTAATCATTCCACAGCAAGTTGGAGATCACAGAGCCAAATGTTCCTTATGAACTCAGCTAACAAAACTGGGAATGAAGATAGTTGAAATGTCAGTCTAAGACCTAAAAATATATCAGGGAACATCCCAGGAAAAGGAACTACAGAGTGTGTTTTAACTGTCTTTATCAAAGCAGCAAGACATTAACAATGATTTCTAATTGCAGCACAGGAAAACACAAAAGCAAACAAATACTACGTGCTGAAGATTGAGCAGCATCTAGGGATTTTCTCCAGCACAACAACCAAAGCCCTAACTGGAAAAAAGTAGTACAAAATAGAGATTGAGTCCTTCCAAATTTCCCCTTTCTGCAAGCCTACACAGCAACAGACTCTTAACAACATCTTGGTGGTACATACACAGTTTAATTTTTTTTTTTGATAAAATAAGTACCTAACTGTCTGGTTGGAAAATAACCTAATCTAGATACTCTACAATGTATTTGTATGTCTAGTATTTTGTTAAAAATGATGAGGTATAATACAGAAAAAGAAAAAAGTTATGTATAATAGGTTTAAACAATCAGTACACATAGATAATCAAAACAATACTGTCTATATTAGGTATAAAAGAAGAAATCCATAGAAGCCATTATGGGGGCCAGAGAGATGGTTCAGCATTTAAAAGATGGGATGATATTACATATGCACCAGTTCAGCTTCCAGCACCCACAACCCCATGTATCTCCAGCTCCAGGGGATCCAAGATCCTCTTCTGACCTCTGTGGGCATTGGTACTCAGGTACATCTATTGCACAGACTTATATTTAAACATAATAAAGTCTACACGAATAGATATGGATCCAGAAAATTAAAGAGCAACACCCCTCCTGCACCAAGAGACCGTTGATCTCAGCAGAAGAATGAGAACAATTAATGAGAAATAAAATTCTAAATCTAGGATATAACTGAACTAGAATGAGAATTTCACTAGATGAAAACTAAGGTAAGAAATGGTAGGAGAGCAGTTTGTAAACCATGAACATATTGTGTCAACCACCCATTTTAAATACAGAAAAACAATGCCTGAAAGATTGTTGTATAGAGTCCTACAAAGAAAAATTGATTTTGGAAAAATATTTATAAGGAAAATACTCTCCAAGTCACATATGTAATACAGTAGCAACTTAGAGATTCAATACTTTTTGTAAATTACTATGTGCAATGTCAGATAAAAGCGTATTGCAATCAAATTCCTGAAACCAAAGAAGTTATTTAAATCGGTGGAAAAAAATTAACATAGATTTTAAATAACCAAAACATTTTGGGGGCTCTCATTAGAAATAACTAATCTCAGAAGACAGAAGAGAAACATGGTTAAGATTATGAAGTAAAATCCCACCCATCACTGGAAACTCAAATACTGAGCCAAGAACTTGGTCTTACTAAGTGAAGTTTAGCCCCATAAATGAAATTTTCAGATCAACAACAACTAAGAATAATTGTCATCATATAAAACAGTTGGATGTTTAACCTCTTCTTAATTCTTCTTGGGAAATAAAATTTACCATAATACATAAGAAGCATATGTCAAAATTTAATTCTCATTCATGCTTAAAACATACTTTAGTCTATATAAAAGCAGAGCAAATAGACCTGTGAAGGGATGACTTAAAATTTGTCAATGTGACCCCTGTTCAGCAAGGCTTAATCTCAGGGAAGGGTCTTTCACATTCAGAGTTAGCTGCTTATAGTTCAACGTAGAGACCATAAAACATTTTTAAGATCACCAATTTAAAAATTAATAGTGTTTTTTTTTATTACATGAGAAGTATCAGCTGAAGACGATTTAGTTTTCGTGAACATAAAATATTTTGCTATGCCAATTTGTATTTCAGAAATAGCAGAGTTGAGACGATAAGATGGCTCAGCAGGCAAGCACACTTGCTTCCAAGCCGGACACTCTGGGTTCAATCCCAAGAACCAAGAGAGAACACAGTCCTATCATTTGTTCACTTGCATTGGAAAGACCAGAGGTCAGTAAAATGCGTCAAAGCAAAACTGAGCAACTGAGAATTGATGCCTATTGTCCAGCCTTAACAGCCATATCTTCCATTAGGAGAAGCAACACTTCAGATGGTGTATAAAAATCCATTTTCCTTAAATTATATAACAACATATTATAACTACGTAGTAATAGTTGAAAACACTGTTTAAGTTTCCTTAAATTATATAACAACATATTATAACTACATAGTGATAGTTGAAAACATTGTTTAAGTAAATAATCAAAATCTTTATCATATGGAGAAAAATTGAAACACAAGAAAACCTTGTGCCCAAGGTGGTCACATGGCTCTGGAAAACTAGCACATGCTTTTAAATCGTATCCCCTTTTGAAGAATGGCTCTTATTTACTTTTTTCCCACAGATGCTTTTGTTACATTGCTGTTCTCATGGTCTGACTTTTGTTTGCTCTGTAAGGATTCCTGTATACTTTTATTCTACCTAACATACTGGTATCATATGTCTCAAAATGGAAGTTTAGTTTTACAATTCTGTTTTTAAATATTGTAGCTCCGAAATTACACGAATAATGATAAAGATAATGAATCATCTCAAACATAAAGAGTATTTGAAACCATTTTATTTACATGTATACAGTACATCCATTCAGAAAGAAAACTGTGGACAAGAAGAACAACAGAGCCAGTTAACCAGGGCCTAAAGGAGCATGCAGAAACTTAAGCACCAACCAAGGACCATATACGGACCAGACCTAGGTGCCCTACACAGATGTAGCAGATGGGCAGCTCAGGTTTCATGTGGGTCCCTAGTAAGGGAAATAGAGAGGGACTGACTCTGACATGGCCCTGACTGCCTGCTTTTTGATCACTGCCCTCTGCCCCTCCCCCCCACAACCCCACCCCCTCCGCCAGGCATGGCTGCCTCACCAGACCACATGGGAAGAGGATGTGCTCAGTCCTGATGCAACTTGATGAGTTGAGGTGGGATGAGCTGATGAACTGGAGCTCCCTACTTCTGTTGAATAGGGGAGGGAGGATGGGAGAAGAAAGAGGGAGGGAGGATGGGACTGGGAGAAGAGGAGACAGGCGGGTATGATCAGGATGTAAAGTAAACAAATAAATAGATTTTAAAAGAAAAAAGAAAATTGTGTGTGAAATCAAAGCACAGCCCCAATTATGACTGATCATATGATTTTTAAGTATTTCTTAGGTACTCAATGGATTTTAATGACATGTTAAGTATTAGTGAAACAAAAATATTTTAATTTATAAAAATCTATGCTTCAGTAATGCACATTTAAGTCTGGGTATAGTGGTACACTCCTTTAAACCAGCATTTGGGCGTCAAAGATCAGACTGGTCTTCATAATGAGTTCCAAGACAGCCAGGCCTATATATAAAGACCCTATCTAAAAATAAAGAAATAAATAGAATGGACATTTAAAAATATCACTTAGGACAAAAATTAATTATCAAACAATATTCAGGTACATATACATATTCATTCTAAGGAAAATAAGGAAATTTAGAAAACTATGCCAGAATATTGGAATAATGCTAGGTATGTTTATTTCTTAGCTTTAGAAGTGGAAAAGTCATCTTGGAAATCACCCAGCACAGTTTCCTGCTTCTCTTACTTGCTCCCTTACTTTTAGGGACTTTCCAACCAATGTTTATTGTATTGTATTGTATGGTATTTTATATTTGCTTATGGGTGCCAAAGAACTCCCTCATAGCAGACAGTGTCCCCTTATTACTGAAATGAAGTTCTGATCTGATAACTCTCTATATATCTTCCACTAACTCTAGATTTCCTTCCTGGATGCCCACGTAAAATATAAAAACAAATCATCTTCTGTCTCATTCCACTTTGGTTCTTTTCCTTGACTCTTCACTGCCTGAATGTCCGTCTGCTCTGCCTGTCCTATCCCAGGAAGCACAGTCCCTGTCTTCGGCCTTTCACACTTCCATTCTTCCGTGTGGACATTAAACTGTAAGTTCCCCAAATACACAAATGCTAAATGCTTTTTCATTTAGTAGAAGCAGTGTGCATTTTTATATTTATAAACATGGTTTCAACACATTTTAACATAGAATTGGCTGTGATAAGAAGCAGATAGACTTATTAACTAATACCTTTCTTATGATCATTTCTTCTATTTATTTCCAAATAAAAATATTATGTGCACTACAGACTGATGAAATAACCTGGAGCCTGTGGGTTTATTCTGAAAGCCTTCAGAAGCCAGAAGAGGGCAGACAAGAGACATGTAGCACACAGGGAACAGAGTAAACAGAAGATGTTGGCAACACTGTGGAGACAGCGGCAAACTATAACAGCAGTAAAAGAGAGAGAGAACACCGTGAGTTTAAAATTTCAAGGAATATTTCACTATAAGAATTTTTTTTTTACAAATCTTAAGAGAAATAAAAGACAGAAACACCTTGTTGCATCATTTGGTTTGCTTCTCCGTGTTGCATGGTCACAATGCTTCCCAGGGCACTGACATGCTAGTACAAAACATAGTACCTGGCCTCATGTTAGCAATAGCTGTATTTGCTTTAAAAAAGGAATGCCACTTTGAAAAACCCCATCTAAAATAAGACAGTAGATTCTCTTTACACTGAAAGTATAGTGTTAAGAAGAAGAAATGTTGGTTAAATCCCGGTTCAGGATGGAGGTAAGTGGTAGAGTATGTGCTTTGGCTGCACAAGTCCCTGACTTTCATCAGCATTTGACAGGAAAAAAAAAAAAAGGACTGGACTATGGTTATACAGGATGCTGAGGCCGGGTTCTTACTGTGTGGCACCATGGAATCCTTGTAGAGACGGTGCTGCGTGGTTGGTGCGTCCTTCAGGGAACTGCTAATCGGTAATGAAAACAATGTGTTCTTAAAAGTTTCCCCGTAGGAGCAAAAGTGTCAGAAGCCACAGTAATTACCAGAAAAAGAAGAAGTGTCCCACTTAGGGTAATGTTACACTTTTCAAAGATTTGTGATATACTGATGACAGAAAATTTATAGAATTTTTGAGTGATATTTTGAAGTTGAGATAGTAAGAACAAAGAAGTACAGAGATCTGCCTTGCGATGCAGCAGCATTTCAGGGAAATAGCTTCCACTATCTCATTTCTACTCTGCTTTTCCCTCACGCTTACTACTATGAAAAAATCCCTTTTAATCACCAGTAAGTTTTGTTTCTTCTAACATCAAAGATAGAAGTAAATATATTGTTGCTTTTCATTTTATGTATTTCTAAATTGTTCACATCTTGAAAGCAGACATAGTTCTAACTTACTTAATTTTACATTTCAATGTTTAGTTTCTAATTTAGTACATAAAAATGTGTTGGACTTTTCTTTTTATGTTTGTTTTTTTATTTATTTATTTTTCCTTTATTAATTTATTCTTGTTACATCTCAATGGTTATCCCATCCCTTGTATCCTCCCGTTCTTCCCTCCCTCCCATTTTCCCCTTACTCCCCTCCCCTATGACTGTTCCTGAGGGGGATTACCTCCCCCTGTATGTGCTCACAGGGTATCAAGTCTCTTCTTGGTAACCTGCTGTCCTTC